>NW_026610505.1:0-137000 GCF_029499605.1 Hyla sarda
ATGTCCTGTAAGGTAACAATACTCTCGGACAGCGATTTCAGCAGATCGCGATGTCATGTAAGGTAGCAATACTCTCGGGCAGCGATCTCAGCAGACCGTGATGTCCTGTAAGGTATCAATACTCTCGGGCAGCGATTTCAGCAGACAACGTTGTCCTGTAAGGTAGCAATACTCTCGGGCAGCGATTTCAGCATACCTTTTTGTCCTGTAAGGTAGCAATACTCTCGGACAGCGATTTCAGCAGACCGCGATGTCATGTAAGGTAGCAATACTCTCGGGCAGCGATTTCAGCAGACCGTAATGTCCTGTAAGGTAGCAATACTCTCGGGCAGCGATCTCAGCAGACCGTGATGTCCTGTAAGGTAGCAATACTCTCGGACAGCGATTTCAGCAGTCCGCGATGTCCTGTAAGGTAGCAATACTCTCGGACAGCGATCTCAGCAGTCCGTGATGTCCTGTAAGGTAACAATACTCTCAGGCAGCGATTTCAGCAGACCGCGATGTCCTGTAAGGTAGCAATACTCTCGGGCAGCGATCTCAGCAGACCGCGATGTCCTGTAAGGTAGCAATACTCTCGGGCAGCGATCTCAGCAGACCGTGATGTCCTGTAAGGTAGCAATACTCTCGGACAGCGATTTCAGCATACCTTGATGTCCTGTAAGGTAGCAATACTCTCGGACAGCAATTTCAGCAGACCGCGATGTCATGTAAGGTAGCAATACTCTCGGGCAGCGATTTCAGCAGACCGTGATGTCCTGTAAGGTAGCAATACTCTCGGGCAGCGATTTCAGCAGACCGTGATGTCCTGTAAGGTAGCAATACTCTCGGACAGCGATTTCAGCAGACCGTGATGTCCTGTAAGGTAGCAATACTCTCGGACAGCGATTTCAGCAGACCCTGATGTCCTGTAAGGTAGCAATACTCTCGGGCAGCGATCTCAGCAGTCCGTGATGTCCTGTAAGGTAACAATACTCTCGGGCAGCGATCTCAGCAGACCGTGATGTCCTGTAAGGTAGCAATACTCTCGGACAGCGATCTCAGCAGTCCGTGATGTCCTGTAAGGTAACAATACTCTAGGGCAGCGATTTCAGCAGACCGCGATGTCCTGTAAGGTAGCAATACTCTCGGGCAGCGATCTCAGCAGTCCGTGATGTCCTGTAAGGTAACAATACTCTCGGACAGCGATTTCAGCATACCTTGATGTCCTGTAAGGTAGCAATACTCTCGGACAGCAATTTCAGCAGACCGCGATGTCATGTAAGGTAGCAATACTCTCGGGCAGCGATTTCAGCAGACCGTGATGTCATGTAAGGTAGCAATACTCTCGGGCAGCGATTTCAGCAGACCGTAATGTCCTGTAAGGTAGCAATACTCTCGGGCAGCGATCTCAGCAGACCGTGATGTCCTGTAAGGTAGCAATACTCTCGGGCAGCGATCTCAGCAGTCCGTGATGTCCTGTAAGGTAACAATACTCTCGGACAGCGATTTCAGCATACCTTGATGTCCTGTAAGGTAGCAATACTCTCGGACAGCAATTTCAGCAGACCGCGATGTCATGTAAGGTAGCAATACTCTCGGGCAGCGATTTCAGCAGACCGTGATGTCATGTAAGGTAGCAATACTCTCGGGCAGCGATTTCAGCAGACCGTAATGTCCTGTAAGGTAGCAATACTCTCGGGCAGCGATCTCAGCAGACCGTGATGTCCTGTAAGGTAGCAATACTCTCGGACAGCGATTTCAGCAGTCCGCGATGTCCTGTAAGGTAGCAATACTCTCGGACAGCGATCTCAGCAGTCCGTGATGTCCTGTAAGGTAACAATACTCTCAGGCAGCGATTTCAGCAGACCGCGATGTCCTGTAAGGTAGCAATACTCTCGGGCAGCGATCTCAGCAGACCGCGATGTCCTGTAAGGTAGCAATACTCTCGGGCAGCGATCTCAGCAGACCGTGATGTCCTGTAAGGTAGCAATACTCTCGGACAGCGATTTCAGCATACCTTGATGTCCTGTAAGGTAGCAATACTCTCGGACAGCAATTTCAGCAGACCGCGATGTCATGTAAGGTAGCAATACTCTCGGGCAGCGATTTCAGCAGACCGTGATGTCCTGTAAGGTAGCAATACTCTCGGGCAGCGATTTCAGCAGACCGTGATGTCCTGTAAGGTAGCAATACTCTCGGACAGCGATTTCAGCAGACCGTGATGTCCTGTAAGGTAGCAATACTCTCGGACAGCGATTTCAGCAGACCCTGATGTCCTGTAAGGTAGCAATACTCTCGGGCAGCGATCTCAGCAGTCCGTGATGTCCTGTAAGGTAACAATACTCTCGGGCAGCGATCTCAGCAGACCGTGATGTCCTGTAAGGTAGCAATACTCTCGGACAGCGATTTCAGCAGACCGCGATGTCCTGTAAGGTAGCAATACTCTCGGACAGCGATCTCAGCAGTCCGTGATGTCCTGTAAGGTAACAATACTCTCGGGCAGCGATTTCAGCAGACCGCGATGTCCTGTAAGGTAGCAATACTCTCGGACAGCGATTTCAGCAGACCGCGATGTCATGTGAGGTAGCAATACTCTCGGGCAGCGATTTCAGCAGACCGTGATGTCCTGTAAGGTAGCAATACTCTCGGGCAGCGATTTCAGCAGACCGTGATGTCCTGTAAGGTAGCAATACTCTCGGGCAGCGATTTCAGCAGACCGTGATGTCCTGTAAGGTAGCAATACTCTCGGGCAGCGATTTCAGCAGACCGTGATGTCCTGTAAGGTAGCAATACTCTCGGACAGCGATTTCAGCAGACCGTGATGTCCTGTAAGGTAGCAATACTCTCGGACAGCGATTTCAGCAGACCCTGATGTCCTGTAAGGTAGCAATACTCTCGGGCAGCGATCTCAGCAGTCCGTGATGTCCTGTAAGGTAACAATACTCTCGGGCAGCGATCTCAGCAGACCGTGATGTCCTGTAAGGTAGCAATACTCTCGGGCAGCGATTTCAGCAGACTGTGATGTCCTGTAAGGTAGCAATACTCTCGGGCAGCGATTTCAGCATACCGTAATGTCCTGTAAGGTAGCAATACTCTCGGGCAGCGATTTCAGCATACCGTGATGTCCTGTAAGGTAACAATACTCTCGGGCAGCGATCTCAGCAGTCCGTGATGTCCTGTAAGGTAACAATACTCTCGGGCAGCGATTTCAGCAGACCGTGATGTCCTGTAAGGTAGCAATATTCTCGGGCAGAGATCTCAGCAGACCGTGATGTCCTGTAAGTTAACAATACTCTCGGGCAGCGATTTCAGCAGACCGTGATGTCCTGTAAGGTAGCAATACTCTCGGGCAGAGATCTCAGCAGACCGTGATGTCCTGTAAGGTAACAATACTCTCGGGCAGCGATTTCAGCATACCGTGATGTCCTGTAAGGTAGCAATACTCTCGGGCAGCGATCTCAGCAGTCCGTGATGTCCTGTAAGGTAGCAATACTCTCGGGCAGCAATCTCAGCAGTCCGTGATGTCCTGTAAGGTAACAATACTCTCGGGCAGCGATTTCAGCAGACCGCGATGTCCTGTAAGGTAGCAATACTCTCGGGCAGCGATCTCAGCAGACCGTGATGTCCTGTAAGGTAGCAATACTCTCGGGCAGCGATCTCAGCAGACCGTGATGTCCTCTAAGGTATCAATACTCTCGGGCAGCGATTTCAGCAGACCGCGATGTCCTGTAAGGTAGCAATACTCTCGGACAGCGATTTCAGCATACCTTGATGTCCTCTAAGGTAGCAATACTCTCGGACAGCGATTTCAGCAGACCACGATGTCATGTAAGGTAGCAATACTCTCGGGCAGCGATTTCAGCAGACCGTGATGTCCTGTAAGGTAGCAATACTCTCAGGCAGCGATTTCAGCAGACCGTGATGTCCTGTAAGGTAGCAATACTCTCGGGCAGCGATTTCAGCAGACCGTGATGTCCTGTAAGGTAGCAATACTCTCGGGCAGCGATTTCAGCAGACCGTGATGTCCTGTAAGGTAGCAATACTCTCGGGCAGCGATTTCAGCAGACCGTGATGTCCTGTAAGGTAGCAATACTCTCGGGCAGCGATTTCAGCAGACCGTGATGTCCTGTAAGGTAGGAATACTCTCGGGCAGCAATTTCAGCATACCGTGATGTCCTGTAAGGTAGCAATACTCTCGGGCAGCGATTTCAGCATACCGTGATGTCCTGTAAGGTAACAATACTCTCGGGCAGCGATCTCAGCAGTCCGTGATGTCCTGTAAGGTAACAATACTCTCGGGCAGCGATTTCAGCAGACCGTGATGTCCTGTAAGGTAGCAATACTCTCGGGCAGAGATCTCAGCAGACCGTGATGTCCTGTAAGTTAACAATACTCTCGGGCAGCGATTTCAGCAGACCGTGATGTCCTGTAAGGTATCAATACTCTCGGGCAGCGATTTCAGCAGACCACGTTGTCCTGTAAGGTAGCAATACTCTCGGGCAGCGATTTCAGCATACCTTTTTGTCCTGTAAGGTAGCAATACTCTCGGACAGCGATTTCAGCAGACCGCGATGTCATGTAAGGTAGCAATACTCTCGGGCAGCGATTTCAGCAGACCGTCATGTCCTGTAAGGTAGCAATACTCTCGGGCAGCGATCTCAGCAGACCGTGATGTCCTGTAAGGTAGCAATACTCTCGGACAGCGATTTCAGCAGTCCGCGATGTCCTGTAAGGTAGCAATACTCTCGGACAGCGATCTCAGCAGTCCGTGATGTCCTGTAAGGTAACAATACTATCGGGCAGCGATTTCAGCAGACCGCGATGTCCTGTAAGGTAGCAATACTCTCGGGCAGCGATCTCAGCAGACCGTGATGTCCTGTAAGGTAGCAATACTCTCGGGCAGCGATCTCAGCAGTCCGTGATGTCCTGTAAGGTAACAATACTCTCGGGCAGCGATTTCAGCAGACCGCGATGTCCTGTAAGGTAGCAATACTCTCGGGCAGCGATCTCAGCAGACAGTGATGTCCTGTAAGGTAGCAATACTCTCGGACAGCGATTTCAGCATACCTTGATGTCCTGTAAGGTAGCAATACTCTCGGACAGCGATTTCAGCAGACCGCGATGTCATGTAAGGTAGCAATACTCTCGGGCAGCGATTTCAGCAGACCGTGATGTCCTGTAAGGTAGCAATACTCTCGGGCAGCGATTTCAGCAGACCGTGATGTCCTGTAAGGTAGCAATACTCTCGGACAGCGATTTCAGCAGACCGTGATGTCCTGTAAGGTAGCAATACTCTCGGACAGCGATTTCAGCAGACCCTGATGTCCTGTAAGGTAGCAATACTCTCGGGCAGCGATCTCAGCAGTCCGTGATGTCCTGTAAGGTAACAATACTCTCGGGCAGCGATCTCAGCAGACCGTGATGTCCTGTAAGGTAGCAATACTCTCGGACAGCGATCTCAGCAGTCCGTGATGTCCTGTAAGGTAACAATACTCTAGGGCAGCGATTTCAGCAGACCGCGATGTCCTGTAAGGTAGCAATACTCTCGGGCAGCGATCTCAGCAGACCGTGATGTCCTGTAAGGTAGCAATACTCTCGGGCAGCGATCTCAGCAGTCCGTGATGTCCTGTAAGGTAACAATACTCTCGGACAGCGATTTCAGCATACCTTGATGTCCTGTAAGGTAGCAATACTCTCGGACAGCAATTTCAGCAGACCGCGATGTCATGTAAGGTAGCAATACTCTCGGGCAGCGATTTCAGCAGACCGTGATGTCCTGTAAGGTAGCAATACTCTCGGGCAGCGATTTCAGCAGACCGTGATGTCCTGTAAGGTAGCAATACTCTCGGGCAGCGATTTCAGCAGACCGTGATGTCCTGTAAGGTAGCAATACTCTCGGGCAGCGATTTCAGCAGACCGTGATGTCCTGTAAGGTAGCAATACTCTCGGACAGCGATTTCAGCAGACCGTGATGTCCTGTAAGGTAGCAATACTCTCGGACAGCGATTTCAGCAGACCCTGATGTCCTGTAAGGTAGCAATACTCTCGGGCAGCGATCTCAGCAGTCCGTGATGTCCTGTAAGGTAACAATACTCTCGGGCAGCGATCTCAGCAGACCGTGATGTCCTGTAAGGTAGCAATACTCTCGGGCAGCGATTTCAGCAGACTGTGATGTCCTTTAAGGTAGCAATACTCTCGGGCAGCGATTTCAGCATACCGTGATGTCCTGTAAGGTAACAATACTCTCGGGCAGCGATCTCAGCAGTCCGTGATGTCCTGTAAGGTAACAATACTCTCGGGCAGCGATTTCAGCAGACCGTGATGTCCTGTAAGGTAGCAATATTCTCGGGCAGAGATCTCAGCAGACCGTGATGTCCTGTAAGTTAACAATACTCTCGGGCAGCGATTTCAGCAGACCGTGATGTCCCGTAAGGTAGCAATACTCTCGGGCAGAGATCTCAGCAGACCGTGATGTCCTGTAAGGTAACAATACTCTCGGGCAGCGATTTCAGCATACCGTGATGTCCTGTAAGGTAGCAATACTCTCGGGCAGCGATCTCAGCAGTCCGTGATGTCCTGTAAGGTAGCAATACTCTCGGGCAGCAATCTCAGCAGTCCGTGATGTCCTGTAAGGTAACAATACTCTCGGGCAGCGATTTCAGCAGACCGCGATGTCCTGTAAGGTAGCAATACTCTCGGGCAGCGATCTCAGCAGACCGTGATGTCCTGTAAGGTAGCAATACTCTCGGGCAGCGATCTCAGCAGACCGTGATGTCCTCTAAGGTATCAATACTCTCGGGCAGCGATTTCAGCAGACCGCGATGTCCTGTAAGGTAGCAATACTCTCGGACAGCGATTTCAGCATACCTTGATGTCCTGTAAGGTAGCAATACTCTCGGACAGCGATTTCAGCAGACCGCGATGTCATGTAAGGTAGCAATACTCTCGGGCAGCGATTTCAGCAGACCGTGATGTCCTGTAAGGTAGCAATACTCTCAGGCAGCGATTTCAGCAGACCGTGATGTCCTGTAAGGTAGCAATACTCTCGGGCAGCGATTTCAGCAGACCGTGATGTCCTGTAAGGTAGCAATACTCTCGGGCAGCGATTTCAGCAGACCGTGATGTCCTGTAAGGTAGCAATACTCTCGGGCAGCGATTTCAGCAGACCGTGATGTCCTGTAAGGTAGCAATACTCTCGGGCAGCGATTTCAGCAGACCGTGATGTCCTGTAAGGTAGCAATACTCTCGGACAGCGATTTCAGCAGACCCTGATGTCCTGTAAGGTAGCAATACTCTCGGGCAGCGATCTCAGCAGTCTGTGATGTCCTGTAAGGTAACAATACTCTCGGGCAGCGATCTCAGCAGACCGTGATGTCCTGTAAGGTAGCAATACTCTCGGGCAGCGATTTCAGCAGACTGTGATGTCCTGTAAGGTAGCAATACTCTCGGGCAGCGATTTCAGCATACCGTAATGTCCTGTAAGGTAGCAATACTCTCGGGCAGCGATTTCAGCATACCGTGATGTCCTGTAAGGTAACAATACTCTCGGGCAGCGATCTCAGCAGTCCGTGATGTCCTGTAAGGTAACAATACTCTCGGGCAGCGATTTCAGCAGACCGTGATGTCCTGTAAGGTAGCAATATTCTCGGGCAGAGATCTCAGCAGACCGTGATGTCCTGTAAGTTAACAATACTCTCGGGCAGCGATTTCAGCAGACCGTGATGTCCTGTAAGGTAGCAATACTCTCGGGCAGAGATCTCAGCAGACCGTGATGTCCTGTAAGGTAACAATACTCTCGGGCAGCGATTTCAGCATACCGTGATGTCCTGTAAGGTAGCAATACTCTCGGGCAGCGATCTCAGCAGTCCGTGATGTCCTGTAAGGTAGCAATACTCTCGGGCAGCAATCTCAGCAGTCCGTGATGTCCTGTAAGGTAACAATACTCTCGGGCAGCGATTTCAGCAGACCGCGATGTCCTGTAAGGTAGCAATACTCTCGGGCAGCGATCTCAGCAGACCGTGATGTCCTGTAAGGTAGCAATACTCTCGGGCAGCGATCTCAGCAGACCGTGATGTCCTCTAAGGTATCAATACTCTCGGGCAGCGATTTCAGCAGACCGCGATGTCCTGTAAGGTAGCAATACTCTCGGACAGCGATTTCAGCATACCTTGATGTCCTGTAAGGTAGCAATACTCTCGGACAGCGATTTCAGCAGACCACGATGTCATGTAAGGTAGCAATACTCTCGGGCAGCGATTTCAGCAGACCGTGATGTCCTGTAAGGTAGCAATACTCTCAGGCAGCGATTTCAGCAGACCGTGATGTCCTGTAAGGTAGCAATACTCTCGGGCAGCGATTTCAGCAGACCGTGATGTCCTGTAAGGTAGCAATACTCTCGGGCAGCGATTTCAGCAGACCGTGATGTCCTGTAAGGTAGCAATACTCTCGGGCAGCGATTTCAGCAGACCGTGATGTCCTGTAAGGTAGCAATACTCTCGGGCAGCGATTTCAGCAGACCGTGATGTCCTGTAAGGTAGGAATACTCTCGGGCAGCAATTTCAGCATACCGTGATGTCCTGTAAGGTAGCAATACTCTCGGGCAGCGATTTCAGCATACCGTGATGTCCTGTAAGGTAACAATACTCTCGGGCAGCGATCTCAGCAGTCCGTGATGTCCTGTAAGGTAACAATACTCTCGGGCAGCGATTTCAGCAGACCGTGATGTCCTGTAAGGTAGCAATACTCTCGGGCAGAGATCTCAGCAGACCGTGATGTCCTGTAAGTTAACAATACTCTCGGGCAGCGATTTCAGCAGACCGTGATGTCCTGTAAGGTATCAATACTCTCGGGCAGCGATTTCAGCAGACCACGTTGTCCTGTAAGGTAGCAATACTCTCGGGCAGCGATTTCAGCATACCTTTTTGTCCTGTAAGGTAGCAATACTCTCGGACAGCGATTTCAGCAGACCGCGATGTCATGTAAGGTAGCAATACTCTCGGGCAGCGATTTCAGCAGACCGTCATGTCCTGTAAGGTAGCAATACTCTTGGGCAGCGATTTCAGCAGACCGTGATGTCCTGTAAGGTAGCAATACTCTCGGGCAGCGATTTCAGCAGACCGTGATGTCCTGTAAGGTAGCAATACTCTCTGACAGCGATTTCAGCAGACCGTGATGTCCTGTAAGGTAGCAATACTCTCGGACAGCGATTTCAGCAGACCCTGATGTCCTGTAAGGTAGCAATACTCTCGGGCAGCGATCTCAGCAGTCCGTGATGTCCTGTAAGGTAACAATACTCTCGGGCAGCGATCTCAGCAGACCGTGATGTCCTGTAAGGTAGCAATACTCTCGGACAGCGATCTCAGCAGTCCGTGATGTCCTGTAAGGTAACAATACTCTAGGGCAGCGATTTCAGCAGACCGCGATGTCCTGTAAGGTAGCAATACTCTCGGGCAGCGATCTCAGCAGACCGTGATGTCCTGTAAGGTAGCAATACTCTCGGGCAGCGATCTCAGCAGTCCGTGATGTCCTGTAAGGTAACAATACTCTCGGACAGCGATTTCAGCATACCTTGATGTCCTGTAAGGTAGCAATACTCTCGGACAGCAATTTCAGCAGACCGCGATGTCATGTAAGGTAGCAATACTCTCGGGCAGCGATTTCAGCAGACCGTGATGTCCTGTAAGGTAGCAATACTCTCGGGCAGCGATTTCAGCAGACCGTGATGTCCTGTAAGGTAGCAATACTCTCGGGCAGCGATTTCAGCAGACCGTGATGTCCTGTAAGGTAGCAATACTCTCGGGCAGCGATTTCAGCAGACCGTGATGTCCTGTAAGGTAGCAATACTCTCGGACAGCGATTTCAGCAGACCGTGATGTCCTGTAAGGTAGCAATACTCTCGGACAGCGATTTCAGCAGACCCTGATGTCCTGTAAGGTAGCAATACTCTCGGGCAGCGATCTCAGCAGTCCGTGATGTCCTGTAAGGTAACAATACTCTCGGGCAGCGATCTCAGCAGACCGTGATGTCCTGTAAGGTAGCAATACTCTCGGGCAGCGATTTCAGCAGACTGTGATGTCCTGTAAGGTAGCAATACTCTCGGGCAGCGATTTCAGCATACCGTAATGTCCTGTAAGGTAGCAATACTCTCGGGCAGCGATTTCAGCATACCGTGATGTCCTGTAAGGTAACAATACTCTCGGGCAGCGATCTCAGCAGTCCGTGATGTCCTGTAAGGTAACAATACTCTCGGGCAGCGATTTCAGCAGACCGTGATGTCCTGTAAGGTAGCAATATTCTCGGGCAGAGATCTCAGCAGACCGTGATGTCCTGTAAGTTAACAATACTCTCGGGCAGCGATTTCAGCAGACCGTGATGTCCTGTAAGGTAGCAATACTCTCGGACAGCGATCTCAGCAGTCCGTGATGTCCTGTAAGGTAACAATACTATCGGGCAGCGATTTCAGCAGACCGCGATGTCCTGTAAGGTAGCAATACTCTCGGGCAGCGATCTCAGCAGACCGTGATGTCCTGTAAGGTAGCAATACTCTCGGGCAGCGATCTCAGCAGTCCGTGATGTCCTGTAAGGTAACAATACTCTCGGGCAGCGATTTCAGCAGACCGCGATGTCCTGTAAGGTAGCAATACTCTCGGGCAGCGATCTCAGCAGACAGTGATGTCCTGTAAGGTAGCAATACTCTCGGACAGCGATTTCAGCATACCTTGATGTCCTGTAAGGTAGCAATACTCTCGGACAGCGATTTCAGCAGACCGCGATGTCATGTAAGGTAGCAATACTCTCGGGCAGCGATTTCAGCAGACCGTGATGTCCTGTAAGGTAGCAATACTCTCGGGCAGCGATTTCAGCAGACCGTGATGTCCTGTAAGGTAGCAATACTCTTGGGCAGCGATTTCAGCAGACCGTGATGTCCTGTAAGGTAGCAATACTCTCGGGCAGCGATTTCAGCAGACCGTGATGTCCTGTAAGGTAGCAATACTCTCGGACAGCGATTTCAGCAGACCGTGATGTCCTGTAAGGTAGCAATACTCTCGGACAGCGATTTCAGCAGACCCTGATGTCCTGTAAGGTAGCAATACTCTCGGGCAGCGATCTCAGCAGTCCGTGATGTCCTGTAAGGTAACAATACTCTCGGGCAGCGATCTCAGCAGACCGTGATGTCCTGTAAGGTAGCAATACTCTCGGACAGCGATCTCAGCAGTCCGTGATGTCCTGTAAGGTAACAATACTCTAGGGCAGCGATTTCAGCAGACCGCGATGTCCTGTAAGGTAGCAATACTCTCGGGCAGCGATCTCAGCAGACCGTGATGTCCTGTAAGGTAGCAATACTCTCGGGCAGCGATCTCAGCAGTCCGTGATGTCCTGTAAGGTAACAATACTCTCGGACAGCGATTTCAGCATACCTTGATGTCCTGTAAGGTAGCAATACTCTCGGACAGCAATTTCAGCAGACCGCGATGTCATGTAAGGTAGCAATACTCTCGGGCAGCGATTTCAGCAGACCGTGATGTCCTGTAAGGTAGCAATACTCTCGGGCAGCGATTTCAGCAGACCGTGATGTCCTGTAAGGTAGCAATACTCTCGGGCAGCGATTTCAGCAGACCGTGATGTCCTGTAAGGTAGCAATACTCTCGGGCAGCGATTTCAGCAGACCGTGATGTCCTGTAAGGTAGCAATACTCTCGGACAGCGATTTCAGCAGACCGTGATGTCCTGTAAGGTAGCAATACTCTCGGACAGCGATTTCAGCAGACCCTGATGTCCTGTAAGGTAGCAATACTCTCGGGCAGCGATCTCAGCAGTCCGTGATGTCCTGTAAGGTAACAATACTCTCGGGCAGCGATCTCAGCAGACCGTGATGTCCTGTAAGGTAGCAATACTCTCGGGCAGCGATTTCAGCAGACTGTGATGTCCTGTAAGGTAGCAATACTCTCGGGCAGCGATTTCAGCATACCGTAATGTCCTGTAAGGTAGCAATACTCTCGGGCAGCGATTTCAGCATACCGTGATGTCCTGTAAGGTAACAATACTCTCGGGCAGCGATCTCAGCAGTCCGTGATGTCCTGTAAGGTAACAATACTCTCGGGCAGCGATTTCAGCAGACCGTGATGTCCTGTAAGGTAGCAATATTCTCGGGCAGAGATCTCAGCAGACCGTGATGTCCTGTAAGTTAACAATACTCTCGGGCAGCGATTTCAGCAGACCGTGATGTCCTGTAAGGTAGCAATACTCTCGGGCAGAGATCTCAGCAGACCGTGATGTCCTGTAAGGTAACAATACTCTCGGGCAGCGATTTCAGCATACCGTGATGTCCTGTAAGGTAGCAATACTCTCGGGCAGCGATCTCAGCAGTCCGTGATGTCCTGTAAGGTAGCAATACTCTCGGGCAGCAATCTCAGCAGTCCGTGATGTCCTGTAAGGTAACAATACTCTCGGGCAGCGATTTCAGCAGACCGCGATGTCCTGTAAGGTAGCAATACTCTCGGGCAGCGATCTCAGCAGACCGTGATGTCCTGTAAGGTAGCAATACTCTCGGGCAGCGATCTCAGCAGACCGTGATGTCCTCTAAGGTATCAATACTCTCGGGCAGCGATTTCAGCAGACCGCGATGTCCTGTAAGGTAGCAATACTCTCGGACAGCGATTTCAGCATACCTTGATGTCCTGTAAGGTAGCAATACTCTCGGACAGCGATTTCAGCAGACCGCGATGTCATGTAAGGTAGCAATACTCTCGGGCAGCGATTTCAGCAGACCGTGATGTCCTGTAAGGTAGCAATACTCTCAGGCAGCGATTTCAGCAGACCGTGATGTCCTGTAAGGTAGCAATACTCTCGGGCAGCGATTTCAGCAGACCGTGATGTCCTGTAAGGTAGCAATACTCTCGGGCAGCGATTTCAGCAGACCGTGATGTCCTGTAAGGTAGCAATACTCTCGGGCAGCGATTTCAGCAGACCGTGATGTCCTGTAAGGTAGCAATACTCTCGGGCAGCGATTTCAGCAGACCGTGATGTCCTGTAAGGTAGGAATACTCTCGGGCAGCAATTTCAGCATACCGTGATGTCCTGTAAGGTAGCAATACTCTCGGGCAGCGATTTCAGCATACCGTGATGTCCTGTAAGGTAACAATACTCTCGGGCAGCGATCTCAGCAGTCCGTGATGTCCTGTAAGGTAACAATACTCTCGGGCAGCGATTTCAGCAGACCGTGATGTCCTGTAAGGTAGCAATACTCTCGGGCAGAGATCTCAGCAGACCGTGATGTCCTGTAAGTTAACAATACTCTCGGGCAGCGATTTCAGCAGACCGTGATGTCCTGTAAGGTAGCAATACTCTCGGGCAGAGATCTCAGCAGACCGTGATGTCCTGTAAGGTAACAATACTCTCGGGCAGCGATTTCAGCAGACCGTGATGTCCTGTAAGGTAGCAATACTCTCGGGCAGAGATCTCAGCAGACCGTGATGTCCTGTAAGGTAGCAATACTCTCGGGCAGAGATCTCAGCAGTCCGTGATGTCCTGTAAGGTAGCAATACTCTCGGGCAGCGATTTCAGCAGACCGTGATGTCCTGTAAGGTAGCAATACTCTCGGGCAGCGATCTCAGCAGACCGTGATGTCCTGTAAGGTAGCAATACTCTCGGGCAGCGATCTCAGCAGACCGTGATGTCCTGTAAGGTAGCAATACTCTCGGGCAGCGATTTCAGCATACCGTGATGTCCTGGAAGTGAGGAGAGCTGTATGCAGTGCTGTGAGTGTCCTGGGCTGGCACGGAGGGGCGTCCGGCTTGGGGAGGACGTGTCCAGGAACTCTGCTGTCCGGGGCTGTGAATGGAGGCAGCTACGTGCGTGAATGATGCGCTAGCTGCGCGCGTGTTGCAGTGGTTCCAGTTCTGTGGGCATCCAGCAGTTGTTAGCCACAATATATGGATAAAGTCTCTTTTAAAGTGGTATACACTTGGATGATAAGTCACAGGAGTTCATAGGAGTTCATTCATTTCTGAACTGTGACAGGAGGTCATTCATTCATTTATGAACTGCATTTCTTAAAGAGACACGTTGCTCACCACTGTAGGGGACATTTATGATAATAATTGGTGCATTCTCTGTTTTATTTTACTTTATTTTTATACCTACATCTTTTATCTATTTTATTGAACAATTACCAATTCATTCCTGCAAGGGCCCTGCAGAGTGATTGGCTATTGACATATCTATATACATTAAATTAAATCCTGATTAGATCCACTATCTCTTTTCTTACATTCTATATACCGAGTGTTCTTGAGGAATGGTATATACTTTAATTTTATTAAGACAGGAGGCTCCTAATATATGCAAATCCTTTCTCGTTTATTTGCTCCAGCAGCGAAATAGTTAAAGAATTTGCACAAGAAAAAACTTTATAACAACCAAACATGAATGGGCTACTAGCCAATCATATCAGAACCTAGTCCATATAATGTGTTCCCGACCGGAACTCTTCCTTCTTTCTCGCTGCTCCCGCAGAAAGATAAGTACATCATTATTATCTCTAGGTTTAATATGATAATTGAACTCTTGTTAATTAAAATATAGTGCCATTTACATTAACTGCCTCATATATCAGTGTTCACCCGGATATAGCGCCTTTTGCCTCACCGGGTCTTTTAGTTCACTGCCCGTTGTTAACCCATCTTCCACCTCTTTTCTTCCCCCCCCCTCCCCCTTCCCAATTACTGTTTAATTAATTCCTTATTACATCCATGTACCTTGGCCCGTCTCCGCTGCTCTCCGGCGGTGTTTTGGCAGGCCGACTCTCCCTATCCTTCCTTACACTGTAATCTCGCATCTCGCGAGATCTCGCGCTATTCAGAATCTCCCGCGCCTGAGTTCTCCTCACAGCGCTCGTAAGGAGACAGTGTCGAACGTGCCTGTCAGCTCCGTTACCTCACCAGAGTCGCTCACCACATAATTGGTTATTATCATAAAAGATAGTCATTAGCCTGTGTTCACTACTTATACCACCACCTATTAGGGTATTAATTAATTATTACTATATTTAGCTGGTGTTCACCGCTTGTACCACCAACTATTAACATTTAGTTTACTTCAGCTATTCTGCCACATATATAACCATATATAATTAATTATCTATTAATATATATATATATATATATATATATATATATATTACTCCCTACTTCAATATGGAAAATAAAAACTCTACACAGGATATTAACTCTTCAGCTTCTAATGAAGTTGCCGGTCAAAATGACCAACTACAGGCCCTGATAGATATTTCTGTTAATAAGGCCATTCTTAATCTAAATGAATCCATATCCAATACCATAGCTATGGCCATGTCCCATAACAAACCCCATGGTTTTTCAACTCCTGACCAATTTTGGTCAGCTGAGGAGTCCACAGCTCAATTAGCAAGAGGACACAAAATTTCTGGCAAGCGCACGAAAAAACAGCGCTTTCACATAGACGACCGTAAATCCCAAAAACAAAAACCATCAAAAACTAGGGTTGGTCAGGACACCTATGAATTGTCACTTAAACCCAGTGGCTCAGACTTGCCTGCAAAAACCATGCAGCCCAGACCCTCTGTCCGAGAGGAGCAAAATATTGATCGGACTAAACATTACCTTAAAAGGGCTAAGCCAGATTCATATAGAGTGTCAGACACTTCAGATACAGATTCTAATAAATCTGATGATTATATTTCAATTGATAATGAATTTGAGGAAGGTGAAGTTTTAGATGATCATATGGACCAGTCTACTGACTTGTCCTCCACATCGGCCATTTTAGATAGCCAAGGCAACCCTTATTTTGAGCCAGATTCTGTTTCACATCCCAGATCGTCCGATTGGACGCCCCATCCTCAGGTATGCAAATATATCTCTGCCAAAGCTAAAAAACCCTTGGATAACGCCTCACGCAGTAAAATGCGTGCAGAGTGTCCTAGACCAACTTTGCCTGACAAAGCGGTGGTTACTCCAGAATTGGACCCTGTCCTTATAAAATATATCTTAAAAACAGGGAAAAATCCTAAAAAAGGTTTGGATAGATCGCTAAAGAGCGTTCAAGACAAACTCCTAGATACTCTAGGTCCACTTACAAAAATGTTGGACATAACTGAAGAGGCTATTTCCTCTAACCACTCTCTGGACACCGAAGTTATGAGAGGTTGGCTCCAAAGAACCATCTGCATGTTAGGCAATGCCAATGCAGCTTTGACCGCCGAAAGGCGAAGAACTATACTGATTAACCTTGATCCTCAATTGGCTAATTTAGCTACCTCAGAATTTGGCCCTGCTACTGAGGGTTTATTATTTGGGGAAAATTTCCTAAAAGAAATAGGAAAATTTGTGGGAATTTTTACTTCCCTTGATAAGGCCCAGACCAATCTTCGGAAAGTATTCCCTGGCAGGGTTTTTGGCAGGGCCGGAAAAGGAAGGAGACGATTTTCCGGCCGTGCATCCTCATCCAGAGGAATATCAAGAGGCTCATTCAATCAAGATAGATCCCATTATAATTCCCACTCCTTCCAATCCACTCCATTCTTCCCATCGAGAGCTCGCCCATGGAGATCCAGAGGGTCCAGAGGATTCCAAAGATCCAGACCTCCTTCAGGTAAGTCCCATTCCTCTGTTTTCTTCCCTTTTTCCTCTAGGCGGAAAACTCCAACATTTTTCTCTAGCATGGGAATCCATAACTTCAGACTCATGGATACTGAATACAACATCGGGATACATGATAGAATTCATGTCTCCTCCCATTCAAACTTCTTTCCCTCGTCCAATTCTGTTTTCACATCAAGACGAAACTTTAATAGATCAAGAGATACAGGATCTTTATTCAAAAAAGGCCATTATCCAAGTCCCCTTTCAACACCCAGGCTTCATCAGCAATATTTTCCTGGTGAAGAAGAAAGACGGAGGTCACAGACCTGTGATCAATCTTCGAGATCTCAACAATTTCATTGTGTATCATCAGTTCAAGATGGAGGGCATTCACCTCCTAAGAGATCTGTTAATCCAAAACGACTGGCTGGTAAAAGTGGACCTAAAAGATGCTTATCTCACGGTCCCCATACATCCTTTACACCAACCATATCTTCAATTTATTTGGAGAGATCTAAAATGGCAATTCACTTGCCTTCCCTTTGGACTGTCTTCAGCTCCTTGGTGTTTCACCAAGATTCTGAAACCCGTGGTAGCCCTTCTGAGAAGCAGAGGAGTTCGTCTGATTATTTATCTAGACGACATCCTTATTATGGCTCAATCTCTATCCCTGATTCAACATCACCTTCAATGGACATTGTCCCTTTTAACCAACCTAGGTTTCACAATAAACATGAAAAAGTCAATCCTGACCCCCTCGAGGGAAGTAGAATTCTTAGGCTTCACTATAAATACTGCAACCACTACTCTAAGCTTACCTTTAAAAAAGTTACATCTCATACAGAAAGAGATTCGTTCAATCTTGAACAGACAATTTCTTTGAAAACAATTGCCCGCATTGTGGGTTTATTATCAGCATCAATACAGGCCATATTTCCAGCCCCACTACATTACAGGGCCTTACAACGATTAAAGATACAACACCTCAGAGAAGGTTTGACATATTCGGACAAAGTTCCTCTGTCGACGGAAGCCAAAGAAGAGCTCCATTGGTGGCTCCACCAAATGCAGCTTTGGAATGGCAAAACAATTTTCAATTGCAAACCGGATTTAATTATAGAATCCGACGCCAATCTAAATGGCTGGAGTGCAAGATGCGGACACCGGTCCACAGGGGGAAAATGGTCAGAGAAGGAATCTTCCCTTCACATCAATGCTCTGGAACTATTAGCAGGTTTCTTCGCCATCAAGAGCTTCGCAAAGTTCAGATCGCACTGTTGTATATTGCTTCGTATGGACAATATCTCAGCTGTCCAGTATATAAACAAACTTGGTGGCACGACCTCGAAAGTTCTATCAGACATTACTTCAGAGATATGGAATTTTTGTTTTCCCAAACACATTGAATTAAAAGCAGAATACTTACCTGGCCGGTCCAACGATGTGGCGGACTGGAACTCCCGATTCCTCTTAGACCACAGCGATTGGATGTTAGATCCATCAATTTTTTCTTCTCTTGTCTCTTTTTGGGGTCCAATTTACATGGATCTTTTTGCTTCACGCCTGAATAAACAATTACCCCTCTTTTTCAGCTGGCGTCCAGACCCAGAAGCCTTGGGAGTAGATGCATTCCTCCAAATTTGGCCACAGAAAACCCTGTATGCCTTCCCTCCCTTTGCTATGATTCCGAGAGTCCTTTCGCAGACCATCAACCAACGAGTAACTTTGATCCTCATTGTTCCATGGTGGCCTGCTCAAACATGGTTCCCACAACTCCTATCCCTTTTAATAGACTTTCCCCTGCTCTTACCTGTTTCCAATCAAACTCTTCAAGACCCTTCGGGGAATCCTCATCCTCTCATTCTCTCGGGAGGTCTTCAGCTGATCGCTTGTCTCATATCAGGACACCATCTTCTGATATCGAAATTTCACAATCTGCTAGAGACATCATGGCAGAAGCCTGGGCTCCAGGTACCAGGCAAGCTTACAGATCGGCCTGGCGATTATGGGTTCATTGGTGCTCTCAGAGACATCTGGATCCCATTCAAGCATCTGTCCCTCACATAATTAATTATCTATCCGAAGCCTTTGAGGCAGGCAAAGCTTACAGTACTATTAACCTTTATAGATCAGCCATATCATCTGAACATACAGTCATTGATTCGGTTCCGGTTGGTAGACATCCTCTAGTTTGTAGACTTCTTCAAGGCATTCGATTTAAGAGACCTCCTCTTCCCAAATACAGATCAACATGGGATGTATCTCTTATCCTTAATCTCTTTTCCTCCTGGGAGGATAATGATAGTCTTCCATTGAAACTGTTATCTTACAAACTCACAGTTTTGCTATGTTTAATATCTATTAAACCAGTGTCCGATGTCAGAGCTTTGTACATTTCACACAGATCTTTTTCTCCTCAAGGAGTTGTTTTTTCCATCTATCGTAGAACCAAAACTAATATCCACTCAGTATTCTATCCTACTTTCATTCAACATCCTAAGTTGTGTGTAGTTAGATGCCTCATATCCTACGAAACTAGAACTTCCTCTTTTAGATCACCACACGCTTCTCAATTGCTTATTTCCTTTTGTAAACCCCATCTCCCAGTATCTTCTACTACCTTAGCCAGATGGGTTAGGAATACCATGTCTTTAGCTGGTATAGATGTTTCTCTCTTTGGTGCACATTCCTTAAGAAGTGCCACATCTACTAAAGCAATCCAGGCAGGTGGCTCCCTTTCTTATGTCCTCAAAGCGGCTGATTGGTCATCAGAATCTGCATTCAGATCATTTTATTTCAGACCTGAATCACATATTTCTATGTCAGTTCTCTAATTGTATTTTATGATTGTATAGCTTTAAACTTGCATATATTAGGAGCCTCCTGTCTTAATAAAATTGGAGATTTTCCTAGTAATTATGACGGAAAATATGGATTTTATTAATGACAGGAGGCGAGTAATATCTCACCTCTTCCCATGCCCATTTTATCATTTATTTCTTTTTATTTTAGCATATTGATGGACTGTTTCAGAAGGCAAGATACAGATCATCTACAGAAACTCTTGTATTCATCTTCTTACTATATCAAAGATTCATCTGAAAGCTTCAACTTCTTCATTGTTCATTACCTTTAGATTCTTATGACTACTATCAAGATTGGAATGTTTTTTCTTCAGGTTCCGAGAAAGAAGGAAGAGTTCCGGTCGGGAACACATTATATGGACTAGGTTCTGATATGATTGGCTAGTAGCCCATTCATGTTTGGTTGTTATAAAGTTTTTTCTTGTGCAAATTCTTTAACTATTTCGCTGCTGGAGCAAATAAACGAGAAAGGATTTGCATATATTACTCGCCTCCTGTCATTAATAAAATCCATATTTTCCGTCATAATTACTAGGAAAATCTCCAATTTTCTCCCATTTTTTGATTAGGCCTGATTGGGTGAAGGCATCACCTTTAACCTCAAACACTTTCTCTTTATCTCTAAGTGAGCTACACATTCTATTGTCCAGATATGTAAATTACTTCTATTAAAAAAATCTTAATCCTTTCAGTACTTATGAGCTTCTGAAGTTAATGTTGTTCTTTTTTGTCTAAGTCCTCTCTGATGACACGTGTCTCGGGAAAAGCCCAGTTTAGAAGCAAATCCCCATAGCAAACCTCTTCTAAACTGGGCGTTTCCCGAGACAGGTGTCATCAGAGAACACTCAGACAGAAAAGAACAACCTTAACTTCAGAAGCTCATAAGTACTGAAAGGATTAAGATTTTTTAATAGAAGTAATTTACAAATCTGTTTAACTTTCTGGAGCCAATTGATATATATATAAAAAAGTTTTTTTTCCTGGATAACTCCTTAGTCTTGTGGAACACCAGAGAATTCATACAGGGGAGAAGCCTTATTCGTGTTCAGAATGTGGGGAAAGTTTTACCAAAAAATCCAAGCTAGTTATACATCAGAGACGTCACACTGGGGAGAAGCCCTATGTGTGCCTGAACTGTGGGAAAAGTTTTACCAAGAAATCTAATCTTGATAAACACCAGAAAATTCACACTGAACAAAAACTATTCTTGTGTTCAGAATGTGGACTGTACTTTACCAAGAAAGCAGAGTCGGCTACTCATTGTAGAATTCACACCGGACACAGGCCATTATCGTGTTTCATACATTTAAAGGGGCCTTCCAGTTAAGGAAATAGAAAGGGACAATGTGATGGATTTTTGGACATAATGGAGATCAGATACAATGACTGCCACTTGTTCTGAGCTCCCTGCCCCCCCAATGACTGTCACTTGTCCTGAGCTCCCGCCAATGACTCTCACTTGTCCTGAGCTCCCCTCCCCAATGACTCTCACTTGTCCTAAGCTCCCCCCAATGACTAACACTTGTCCTGAGCTTCCCCCATGACTCTCACTTGTCCTGAGCTCCCCCCCAATGACTGTCACTTGTCCTGAGCCCCCCCAATGACTGTCACTTGTCCTGAGCCCCCCCCAATGACTGTCACTTGTCCTGAGCCCCCCAATGACTGTCACTTGTCCTGAGCTCCCCCCATGACTGTCACTTGTCCTGAGCTCCCGCCAATGACTCTCACTTGTCCTGAGCTCCCCCCCAATGACTCTCACTTGTCCTAAGCTCCCCCCAATGACTAACACTTGTCCTGAGCTTCCCCCATGACTCTCACTTGTCCTGAGCTCCCCCCCAATGACTGTCACTTGTCCTGAGCCCCCCCAATGACTGTCACTTGTCCTGAGCCCCCCCAATGACTGTCACTTGTCCTGAGCCCCCCAATGACTGTCACTTGTCCTGAGCTCCCCCCATGACTGTCACTTGTCCTGAGCTTCCCCCAATGACTCTTATTTGTCCTGAGCTCCCCCCCAATGACTGTCACTTATCCTGAGCTCCCCCAATGACTGTCTCTTGTCCTGAGCTCCCCCCAATGACTGTCTCTTGTCCTGAGCTCCCCCCAATGACTGTCACTTGTCCTGAGCTCCCCCCAATGACTGTCTCTTGTCCTGAGCTCCCCCCAATGACTGTCACTTGTCCTGAGCCCCCCCAATGACTGTCACTTGTCCTTAGCCACCCCTGTTCACTACTCAGATCGCTGGGGGTCTTCTGGGAAGAAAGGGCCATTCAATTCTTGTAAAATCTCTTTGAAAAGAACAGAAATGAGATTGTGATGAAAAAAAATCTAGAATGAGATGATTTACTGGACGATGCTACTGAAGATATCGGTGCCATAAAATTCTGAATAATAATAAAATACATGGTGCCCCGAGTCATTGTGGGTGAGGTCTATGGGATAATCTGTGTTGGGTTTTTTATTTTTTAGGGGCTCATTTATTGAGGGATATGTCTAGTATAAAGGGGTAGTCCAGGGAACTGAACTGTTTAGACACTTTTCCCCTGTGATCCCCTGTACATGCTTTGCGGGCAAAACTGTGGGCCCCCACCTTCCTGGACAAACAGTGACGACCTGCTCCGCCAATCACCGGCTAAGGCGGAACATTGCAATGATCGGTGATTGGCTGAGTGGGCTGTCTTTTGCGTTCTACCAAAAGTCGGGGTCTGTTATGCTCTGAGGACGTGTAAGTAGCCGGGTTCCCGTACTAGAGATCGCAGGGGTCCCAGTGGGAAACTTCCTGTGGATAGGAGAAAAGTGTCCAAAGGGTTCAGTGCCCTGGAGTGTCCCTTTTGTCTTTTTGCACAGTACGTTCTAGGTCTTTCTGCACTTTTAGCCATGTGCGGCTTGTTTTTTACAGGGTGAGAAATGGGTTTATGTTGAATTTTTATTTTTCGCCACGTCGTGTACCTGTTCAGTTTTATTTATTCTTTGGATCGTTTCTATTTATTATGAATAATTTCCATACACCAGGGGCAGGATTCTGTGGTGAACCCATTCTGTGAGGCCCCTGCTTTATATCGGTATCTGGGGCCGCATCTAATATCCTGCGATGGCAATGATGCTTTGTGGATATTAGAGTTGATTAGATCCCGCCATTATAGTTGATCCCAGGAAGTAAATCCCGTAAAATACCGGTCCTTTAGTAAAGCTGATCGGGACCACCGAGGCATGATTACTGGGTCCCAGTCAGCTGACATGGCCGGAGGGTCCCTACCTGCCTCCATGCATTCCGATGTTCTCGGAGCAGGATATTGGGGCAGCAATGAGGGAGGAGCAGGATACCAAGGGAACAGCACTCTGGACGGGTAAAAAAAAAATTAATAACAAAAACTTTAACTCCCCTTCCTACGTTCTCCGGCCCCTGATATCGGGGTGTGTGGGGGGGGGGGGGGGGGGGGGTGTGCAGTCAGTTTCATCCAGAAGAACCGATCTCCTGATCCTGAGATTATCCAGACAGGATCAACACAATTCACCCAGGCGGCCATGTTCTCTGAGCCCTCACCTGTCTCCCATGGCTCCGCAGAGTCATCCTTGTTACCTGAGCCTGCAGGGGAGTGCCCTCTTTTCAGGGAGTCTTCACAATGAACAGATTTTCATAAGAATATTAGGGGAGATTTATCAAAACCTGTTGCCCATAGCAACCAATCTAATCGCTTCTTTTATTTTGCAGAGGCCTTATTAGAATTCTGAGGGTAGATAAACAGAAAACTCAAACAAGAGGTGAGAGGGCATAAGAGCTTACACACCGATCCCTCCTGCCGATTCCTGCCACGTATAGTGCACCAATCCCTCCTCCTGATTCCTGCCACGTATAGTGCACCGATCCCTCCTCCTGATTCCTGCCACGTATAGTGCTCCGATCCCGATTCCTGTCATGTATACTGCACCGATCCCTCCTCCTGATTCCTGTCATGTATAGTGCACCGATCCCTCCTTCTGATTCCTGCCACGTATAGTGCACTGATCCCTCCTCCTGATTCCTGTCACGTATAGTGCACCAATCCCTCCTCCTGATTCCTGTCACGTATAGTGCACTCATCCCACCACCCGACTCCCGTCACGTATAGTGCACCGAACCCTCCTCCTGATTCCTGTCATGTATAGTGCACCGATCCCTCCTCCTGATTCCTGTCATGTATAGTGCACTCATCCACCACCCGACTTCCGTCACGTATAGTGCACCGATCCCACCTCCTGATTCCTGTCACGTATAGTGCACCGATCCCTCCTCCTGATTCTTGTCATGTATAGTGCACCGATCCCTCCTCCTGATTCCTGTCATGTATAGTGCACCGATCCCTCCTCCTGATTCCTGTCACGTATAGTGCACCGATCCCTCCTCCTGATTCTTGTCATGTATAGTGCACCAATCCCTCCTCCGGATTCCTGCCATGTATAGTGCACCGATCCCTCCTCCTGATTCTTGTCATGTATAGTGCACCGATCCCTCCTCCTGATTCCTTTCATGTATAGTGCACCGATCCCACCTTCTCTTTTCTGTCATGTATAGTGCACTGATCCCTCCTCCTGATTCCTGTCATGTAGAGTGCACCGATCCTTCCTCCTGATTCCTGTCATGTATAGTGCACCGATCCCACATCCTCTTTTCTGTCATGTATAGTGCACCGATCCCTCCTCCTGATTCCTGTCATGTATAGTGCACCGATCCCACATCCTCTTTTCTGTCATGTATAGTGCACCGATCCCTCCTCCTGATTCCTGTCACGTATTGTGCACCGATCCCTCCTCCTGATTTGTCATGTATAGTGCACCGATCCCACATCCTCTTTTTTGTCATGTATAGTGCACCGATCCCTCCTCCTGATTCCTGTCATGTATAGTGCACTGATCCCTCTTCCTGATCCTTGTCACGTATAGTGCACCTATCCCTCCTCCTAATTCCTTCCATGTATAGTGCACCGATCCCTCCTCCTAATTCCTTCCATGTATAGTGCACCAATCCCTCCTCCTGATTCCTGTCACGTATAGTGCACCGATCCCTCCTCCCGATCCCTGTCACGTATAGTGCACCGATCCCTCCTGCCGATTCGTTCCATTTATAGTGCACTGATCCCCCCTCCTAATTCCTTCCATGTATAGTGCACCGATCCCTCCTCCTGATTCCTGTCACATATAGTGCACCGATCCCTCCTCCTGATTCCTGTCATGTATGGGGGGGGGGGGGGGGGTGTGTCTGTGCAGTGAGTTTCATCCAGAAGAACCGATCTCCTGATCCTGAGATTATCCAGACAGGATCAACACAATTCACCCAGGCAGCCATGTTCTCTGAGCCCTCACCTGTCTCCCATGGCTCCGCAGAGTCATCCTTGTTACCTGAGCCTGCAGGGGAGCGCCCTCTTTTCAGGGAGTCTTCACAATGAACAGATTTTCATAAGAATATTAGGGGAGATTTATCAAAACCTGTTGCCCATAGCAACCAATCTAATCGCTTCTTTTATTTTGCAGAGGCCTTATTAGAATTCTGAGGGTAGATAAACAGAAAACTCAAACAAGAGGAGAGAGGGCACAAGAGCTTACACACCGATCCCTCCTGCCGATTCCTGCCACGTATAGTGCACCAATCCCTCCTCCTGATTCCTGCCACGTATAGTGCACCAATCCCTCCTCCTGATTCCTGCCACGTATAGTGCACCGATCCCTCCTCCTGATTCCTGCCACGTATAGTGCTCCGATCCCGATTCCTGTCATGTATACTGCACTGATCCCTCCTCCTGATTCCTGTCATGTATAGTGCACCGATCTTATCTCCTCTTTTCTGTCATGTATAGTGCACCGATCCCTCCTCCTGATTCCTGCCACGTATAGTGCACTGATCCCTCCTCCTGATTCCTGTCACGTATAGTGCACCGATCCCTCCTCCTGATTCCTGTCACATATAGTGCACTCATCCCACCACCCGACTCCCGTCACGTATAGTGCACTGAACCCTCCTCCTGATTCCTGTCATGTATAGTGCACTGATCCCTCCTCCTGATTCCTGTCATGTATATGCACTGATCCCTCCTCCTGATTCCTGTCATGTATAGTGCACGATCCCTCCTCCTGATTCCTGTCACGTATAGTGCACTCATCCACCACCCGGCTTCCGTCACGTATAGTGCACCGATCCCACCTCCTGATTCCTGTCACGTAGAGTGCACCGATCCCTCCTCCTGATTGCTGTCACGTATAGTGCACCGATCCCTCCTCCTGATTCTTGTCATGTATAGTGCACCAATCCCTCCTCCGGATTCCTGCCATGTATAGTGCACCGATCCCTCCTCCTGATTCTTCTCATGTATAGTGCACCGATCCCACATCCTCTTTTCTGCCATGTATAGTGCACCGATCCCTCCTCCTGATTCCTGTCACGTATAGTGCACCGATCCCTCCTCCTGATTCCTGTCACATATAGTGCACTCATCCCACCACCCGACTCCCGTCACGTATAGTGCACCGAACCCTCCTCCTGATTCCTGTCATGTATAGTGCACCGATCCCTCCTCCTGATTCCTGTCATGTATAGTGCACCGATCCCTCCTCCTGATTCCTGTCATGTATAGTGCACTGATCCCTCTTCCCGAACCTTGTCACGTATAGTGCACCTATCCCTCCTCCTAATTCCTTCCATGTATAGTGCACCGATCCCTCCTCCTAATTCCTTCCATGTATAGTGCACCGATCCCTCCTCCTGATTCCTGTCACGTATAGTGCACCGATCCCTCCTCCTGATCCCTGTCACGTATAGTGCACCGATCCCTCCTCATAATTCCTTCCATGTATAGTGCACCTATCCCTCCTCCTAATTCCTTCCATGTATAGTGCACCGATCCCTCCTCCTGATTCCTGCCACGTATAGTGCACTGATCCCTCCTCCTGATTCCTGTCACGTATAGTGCACCGATCCCTCCTCCTGATTCCTGTCACGTATAGTGCACTCATCCCACCACCCGACTCCCGTCACATATAGTGCACCGAACCCTCCTCCTGATTCCTGTCATGTATAGTGCACTGATCCCTCCTCCTGATTCCTGTCATGTATATGCACTGATCCCTCCTCCTGATTCCTGTCATGTATAGTGCACCGATCCCTCCTCCTGATTCCTGTCACGTATAGTGCACTCATCCACCACCCGACTTCCGTCACGTATAGTGCACCGATCCCACCTTCTGATTACTGTCACGTATAGTGCACCGATCCCTCCTCCTGATTCCTGTCACGTATAGTGCACCGATCCCTCCTCCTGATTCTTGTCATGTATAGTGCACCAATCCCTCCTCCGGATTCCTGTCATGTATAGTGCACTGATCCCTCCTCCTGATTCTTGTCATGTATAGTGCACAGATCCCTCCTCCTGATTCCTGTCATGTATAGTGCACGGATCCCACATCCTCTTTTCTGCCATGTATAGTGCACCGATCCCTCCTCCTGATTCCTGTCACGTATAGTGCACGGATCCCACATCCTCTTTTCTGCCATGTATAGTGCACCAATCCCTCCTCCTGATTTGTCATGTATAGTGCACCGATCCCGCATCCTCTTTTTTGTCATGTATAGTGCACCGATCCCTCCTCCTGATTCCTGTCATGTATAGTGCACTGATCCCTCTTCCCGATCCTTGTCACGTATAGTGCACCTATCCCTCCTCCTAATTCCTTCCATTTATAGTGCACCGATCCCTCCTCCTAATTCCTTCCATGTATAGTGCACCGATCCCTCCTCCTGATTCCTGTCACATATAGTGCACTGATCCCACCTTCTCTTTTCTGTTATGTATAGTGCACTGATCCCTCCTCCTGATTCCTGTCATGTATAGTGCACCGATCCCACCTTCTCTTTTCTGTTATGTATAGTGCACTGATCCCTCCTCCTGATTCCTGTCATGTATAGTGCACTGATCCCTCCTCCTGATTCCTGCCATGTATAGTGTACCGATCCCTCCTCCTGATTCTTGTCATGTATAGTGCAGTGATCCCTCCTCCTGATTCCTGCCATGTATAGTGCACCGATCCCTCCTCCTGATTCTTGTCATGTATAGTGCACCGATCCCACCTTCTCTTTTCTGTCATGTATAGTGCACCGATCCCTCCTCCGGATTCATGCCATGTATAGTGCGCTGATACCTCCTCCTGATTCCTGCCATGTATAGTGCACCGATCCCTCCTCCTGATTCTTGTCACATATAGTGCACCGATCCCACCTTCTCTTTTCTGTTATGTATAGTGCACCGATGCCTCCTCCTGATTCCTGTCACGTATAGTGCACCGATCCCTCCTCCTGATTCTTGTCATGTATAGTGCACCGATCCCACCTTCTCTTTTCTGTCATGTATAGTGCACCGATCCCTCCTCCTGATTTTTGTTATGTATAGTGCACCAATCCCTCCTCCTGATTCCTGTCATGTATAGTGCACTGATCCCTCCTCCTGATTCCTGTCATGTCTAGTGCACCGATCCCTCCTCCTGATTCCTGTCATGTCTAGTGCACCGATCCCTCCTCCTGATTCCTGTCATGTATAGTGCACCGATCCCTCTTCCTGTCATGTATAGTGCACTGATCCCTCTTCCTGTCATGTATAGTGCACTGATCCCTCTTCCTGTCATGTATAGTGCACTGATCACTCCTACTGTCACGTATAGTGCACCAATCCCTCTTCCTGTCATGTATAGTGCACCGATCCCTCTTCCTGTCATGTATAGTGCACCAATCCCTCCTCCGGATTCCTGCGATGTATAGTGCACCGATCCCTCTTCCTGTCATGTATAGTGCACCGATACCTCTTCCTGTCATGTATAGTGCACCGATCCCTCTTCCTGTCATGTATAGTGCACCGATCCCTCTTCCTGTCACGTATAGTGCACCGATCCCTCTTCCTATCATGTATAGTGCACCGATCCCTCTTCCTGTCATGTATAGTGCACCGATCCCTCTTCCTGTCATGTATAGTGCACCGATACCTCTTCCTGTCACGTATAGTGCACCGATCCCTCTTCCTGTCATGTATAGTGCACCGATCCCTCTTCCTGTCATGTATAGTGCACCGATCCCTCTTCCTGTCATGTATAGTGCACCGATCCCTCTTCCTGTCATGTATAGTGCACCGATCCCTCTTCCTGTCATGTATAGTGCACTGATCCCTCTTCCTGTCACGTATAGTGCACCGATACCTTTTCCTGTCACGTATAGTGCACAGATACCTCTTCCTGTCATGTATAGTGCACCGATCCCTCTTCCTGTCACGTATAGTGCACCGATCCCTCTTCCTGTCATGTATAGTGCACCGATCCCTCTTCCTGTCACGTATAGTGCACCGATCCCTCTTCCTGTCACGTATAGTGCACCAATCCCTCTTCCTGTCATGTATAGTGCACCGATCCCTCTTCCTGTCATGTATAGTGCACCGATCCCTCTTCCTGTCATGTATAGTGCACCGATCCCTCTTCCTGTCATGTATAGTGCACCGATCCCTCTTCCTGTCATGTATAGTGCACCGATACCTCTTCCTGTCACGTATAGTGCACCGATCCCTCTTCCTGTCATGTATAGTGCACCGATCCCTCTTCCTGTCATGTATAGTGCACCGATCCCTCTTCCTGTCATGTATAGTGCACCGATCCCTCTTCCTGTCATGTATAGTGCACCGATCCCTCTTCCTGTCATGTATAGTGCACTGATCCCTCTTCCTGTCACGTATAGTGCACCGATACCTTTTCCTGTCACGTATAGTGCACAGATACCTCTTCCTGTCATGTATAGTGCACCGATCCCTCTTCCTGTCACGTATAGTGCACCGATCCCTCTTCCTGTCATGTATAGTGCACCGATCCCTCTTCCTGTCACGTATAGTGCACCGATCCCTCTTCCTGTCACGTATAGTGCACCAATCCCTCTTCCTGTCATGTATAGTGCACCGATCCCTCTTCCTGTCATGTATAGTGCACCGATCCCTCTTCCTGTCATGTATAGTGCACCGATCCCTCCTCCTGATTCCTTTCATGTATAGTGCACCGATCCCTCCTCCTGATTCTTGTCATGTATAGTGCACCGATCCCTCCTCCTGATTCCTTTCATGTATAGTGCACCGATCCCACCTTCTCTTTTCTGTCATGTATAGTGCACTGATCCCTCCTCCTGATTCCTGTCATGTAGAGTGCACCGATCCTTCCTCCTGATTCCTGTCATGTATAGTGCACCGATCCCACATCCTCTTTTCTGTCATGTATAGTGCACCGATCCCTCCTCCTGATTCCTGTCATGTATAGTGCACCGATCCCACATCCTCTTTTCTGTCATGTATAGTGCACCGATCCCTCCTCCTGATTCCTGTCACGTATTGTGCACCGATCCCTCCTCCTGATTTGTCATGTATAGTGCACCGATCCCACATCCTCTTTTTTGTCATGTATAGTGCACCGATCCCTCCTCCTGATTCCTGTCATGTATAGTGCACTGATCCCTCTTCCTGATCCTTGTCACGTATAGTGCACCTATCCCTCCTTCTAATTCCTTCCATGTATAGTGCACCGATCCCTCCTCCTAATTCCTTCCATGTATAGTGCACCAATCCCTCCTCCTGATTCCTGTCACGTATAGTGCACCGATCCCTCCTCCCGATCCCTGTCACGTATAGTGCACCGATCCCTCCTGCCGATTCGTTCCATTTATAGTGCACTGATCCCCCCTCCTAATTCCTTCCATGTATAGTGCACCGATCCCTCCTCCTGATTCCTGTCACATATAGTGCACCGATCCCTCCTCCTGATTCCTGTCATGTATAGGGGGGGGGGGGGGGGGTCTGTGCAGTGAGTTTCATCCAGAAGAACCGATCTCCTGATCCTGAGATTATCCAGACAGGATCAACACAATTCACCCAGGCGGCCATGTTCTCTGAGCCCTCACCTGTCTCCCATGGCTCCGCAGAGTCATCCTTGTTACCTGAGCCTGCAGGGGAGCGCCCTCTTTTCAGGGAGTCTTCACAATGAACAGATTTTCATAAGAATATTAGGGGAGATTTATCAAAACCTGTTGCCCATAGCAACCAATCTAATCGCTTCTTTTATTTTGCAGAGGCCTTATTAGAATTCTGAGGGTAGATAAACAGAAAACTCAAACAAGAGGAGAGAGGGCACAAGAGCTTACACACCGATCCCTCCTGCCAATTCCTGCCACGTATAGTGCACCAATTCCTCCTCCTGATTCCTGCCACGTATAGTGCACCAATCCCTCCTCCTGATTCCTGCCACGTATAGTGCACCGATTCCTCCTCCTGATTCCTGCCACGTATAGTGCTCCGATCCCGATTCCTGTCATGTATACTGCACTGACCCCTCCTCCTGATTCCTGTCATGTATAGTGCACCGATCTTATCTCCTCTTTTCTGTCATGTATAGTGCACCGATCCCTCCTCCTGATTCCTGCCACGTATAGTGCACTGATCCCTCCTCCTGATTCCTGTCACGTATAGTGCACTGATCCCTCCTCCTGATTCCTGCCACGTATAGTGCACTGATCCCTCCTCCTGATTCCTGTCACGTATAGTGCACCGATCCCTCCTCCTGATTCCTGTCACATATAGTGCACTCATCCCACCACCCGACTCCCGTCACGTATAGTGCACTGAACCCTCCTCCTGATTCCTGTCATGTATAGTGCACTGATCCCTCCTCCTGATTCCTGTCATGTATATGCACTGATCCCTCCTCCTGATTCCTGTCATGTATAGTGCACGATCCCTCCTCCTGATTCCTGTCACGTATAGTGCACTCATCCACCACCCGGCTTCCGTCACGTATAGTGCACCGATCCCACCTCCTGATTCCTGTCACGTATAGTGCACCGATCCCTCCTCCTGATTGCTGTCACGTATAGTGCACCGATCCCTCCTCCTGATTCTTGTCATGTATAGTGCACCAATCCCTCCTCCGGATTCCTGCCATGTATAGTGCACCGATCCCTCCTCCTGATTCTTCTCATGTATAGTGCACCGATCCCACATCCTCTTTTCTGCCATGTATAGTGCACCGATCCCTCCTCCTGATTCCTGTCACGTATAGTGCACCGATCCCTCCTCCTGATTCCTGTCACATATAGTGCACTCATCCCACCACCCGACTCCCGTCACGTATAGTGCACCGAACCCTCCTCCTGATTCCTGTCATGTATAGTGCACCGATCCCTCCTCCTGATTCCTGTCATGTATAGTGCACCGATCCCTCCTCCTGATTCCTGTCATGTATAGTGCACTGATCCCTCTTCCCGAACCTTGTCACGTATAGTGCACCTATCCCTCCTCCTAATTCCTTCCATGTATAGTGCACCGATCCCTCCTCCTAATTCCTTCCATGTATAGTGCACCGATCCCTCCTCCTGATTCCTGTCACGTATAGTGCACCGATCCCTCCTCCTGATCCCTGTCACGTATAGTGCACCGATCCCTCCTCATAATTCCTTCCATGTATAGTGCACCTATCCCTCCTCCTAATTCCTTCCATGTATAGTGCACCGATCCCTCCTCCTGATTCCTGCCACGTATAGTGCACTGATCCCTCCTCCTGATTCCTGTCACGTATAGTGCACCGATCCCTCCTCCTGATTCCTGTCACGTATAGTGCACTCATCCCACCACCCGACTCCCGTCACATATAGTGCACCGAACCCTCCTCCTGATTCCTGTCATGTATAGTGCACTGATCCCTCCTCCTGATTCCTGTCATGTATATGCACTGATCCCTCCTCCTGATTCCTGTCATGTATAGTGCACCGATCCCTCCTCCTGATTCCTGTCACGTATAGTGCACTCATCCACCACCCGACTTCCGTCACGTATAGTGCACCGATCCCACCTTCTGATTACTGTCACGTATAGTGCACCGATCCCTCCTCCTGATTCCTGTCACGTATAGTGCACCGATCCCTCCTCCTGATTCTTGTCATGTATAGTGCACCAATCCCTCCTCCGGATTCCTGTCATGTATAGTGCACTGATCCCTCCTCCTGATTCTTGTCATGTATAGTGCACAGATCCCTCCTCCTGATTCCTGTCATGTATAGTGCACGGATCCCACATCCTCTTTTCTGCCATGTATAGTGCACCGATCCCTCCTCCTGATTCCTGTCACGTATAGTGCACGGATCCCACATCCTCTTTTCTGCCATGTATAGTGCACCAATCCCTCCTCCTGATTTGTCATGTATAGTGCACCGATCCCGCATCCTCTTTTTTGTCATGTATAGTGCACCGATCCCTCCTCCTGATTCCTGTCATGTATAGTGCACTGATCCCTCTTCCCGATCCTTGTCACGTATAGTGCACCTATCCCTCCTCCTAATTCCTTCCATTTATAGTGCACCGATCCCTCCTCCTAATTCCTTCCATGTATAGTGCACCGATCCCTCCTCCTGATTCCTGTCACATATAGTGCACTGATCCCACCTTCTCTTTTCTGTTATGTATAGTGCACTGATCCCTCCTCCTGATTCCTGTCATGTATAGTGCACCGATCCCACCTTCTCTTTTCTGTTATGTATAGTGCACTGATCCCTCCTCCTGATTCCTGTCATGTATAGTGCACTGATCCCTCCTCCTGATTCCTGCCATGTATAGTGTACCGATCCCTCCTCCTGATTCTTGTCATGTATAGTGCAGTGATCCCTCCTCCTGATTCCTGCCATGTATAGTGCACCGATCCCTCCTCCTGATTCTTGTCATGTATAGTGCACCGATCCCACCTTCTCTTTTCTGTCATGTATAGTGCACCGATCCCTCCTCCGGATTCATGCCATGTATAGTGCGCTGATACCTCCTCCTGATTCCTGCCATGTATAGTGCACCGATCCCTCCTCCTGATTCTTGTCACATATAGTGCACCGATCCCACCTTCTCTTTTCTGTTATGTATAGTGCACCGATGCCTCCTCCTGATTCCTGTCACGTATAGTGCACCGATCCCTCCTCCTGATTCTTGTCATGTATAGTGCACCGATCCCACCTTCTCTTTTCTGTCATGTATAGTGCACCGATCCCTCCTCCTGATTTTTGTTATGTATAGTGCACCAATCCCTCCTCCTGATTCCTGTCATGTATAGTGCACTGATCCCTCCTCCTGATTCCTGTCATGTCTAGTGCACCGATCCCTCCTCCTGATTCCTGTCATGTCTAGTGCACCGATCCCTCCTCCTGATTCCTGTCATGTATAGTGCACCGATCCCTCTTCCTGTCATGTATAGTGCACTGATCCCTCTTCCTGTCATGTATAGTGCACTGATCCCTCTTCCTGTCATGTATAGTGCACTGATCACTCCTACTGTCACGTATAGTGCACCAATCCCTCTTCCTGTCATGTATAGTGCACCGATCCCTCTTCCTGTCATGTATAGTGCACCAATCCCTCCTCCGGATTCCTGCGATGTATAGTGCACCGATCCCTCTTCCTGTCATGTATAGTGCACCGATACCTCTTCCTGTCATGTATAGTGCACCGATCCCTCTTCCTGTCATGTATAGTGCACCGATCCCTCTTCCTGTCACGTATAGTGCACCGATCCCTCTTCCTATCATGTATAGTGCACCGATCCCTCTTCCTGTCATGTATAGTGCACCGATCCCTCTTCCTGTCATGTATAGTGCACCGATACCTCTTCCTGTCACGTATAGTGCACCGATCCCTCTTCCTGTCATGTATAGTGCACCGATCCCTCTTCCTGTCATGTATAGTGCACCGATCCCTCTTCCTGTCATGTATAGTGCACCGATCCCTCTTCCTGTCATGTATAGTGCACCGATCCCTCTTCCTGTCATGTATAGTGCACTGATCCCTCTTCCTGTCACGTATAGTGCACCGATACCTTTTCCTGTCACGTATAGTGCACAGATACCTCTTCCTGTCATGTATAGTGCACCGATCCCTCTTCCTGTCGCGTATAGTGCACCGATCCCTCTTCCTGTCATGTATAGTGCACCGATCCCTCTTCCTGTCACGTATAGTGCACCGATCCCTCTTCCTGTCACGTATAGTGCACCAATCCCTCTTCCTGTCATGTATAGTGCACCGATCCCTCTTCCTGTCATGTATAGTGCACCGATCCCTCTTCCTGTCATGTATAGTGCACCGATCCCTCTTCCTGTCATGTATAGTGCACCGATACCTCTTCCTGTCACGTATAGTGCACCGATCCCTCTTCCTGTCATGTATAGTGCACCGATCCCTCTTCCTGTCATGTATAGTGCACCGATCCCTCTTCCTGTCATGTATAGTGCACCGATCCCTCTTCCTGTCATGTATAGTGCACCGATCCCTCTTCCTGTCATGTATAGTGCACCGATCCCTCTTCCTGTCACGTATAGTGCACCGATACCTTTTCCTGTCACGTATAGTGCACAGATACCTCTTCCTGTCACGTATAGTGCACCGATCCCTCTTCCTGTCACGTATAGTGCACCGATCCCTCTTCCTGTCACGTATAGTGCACCGATCCCTCTTCCTGTCACGTATAGTGCACCGATCCCTCTTCCTGTCACGTATAGTGCACCAATCCCTCTTCCTGTCATGTATAGTGCACCGATCCCTCTTCCTGTCATGTATAGTGCACCGATCCCTCTTCCTGTCATGTATAGTGCACCGATCCCTCTTCCTGTCATGTATAGTGCACCGATCCCTCCTCCTGATTCCTTTCATGTATAGTGCACCGATCCCACCTTCTCTTTTCTGTCATGTATAGTGCACTGATCCCTCCTCCTGATTCCTGTCATGTAGAGTGCACCGATCCTTCCTCCTGATTCCTGTCATGTATAGTGCACCGATCCCACATCCTCTTTTCTGTCATGTATAGTGCACCGATCCCTCCTCCTGATTCCTGTCATGTATAGTGCACCGATCCCACATCCTCTTTTCTGTCATGTATAGTGCACCGATCCCTCCTCCTGATTCCTGTCACGTATTGTGCACCGATCCCTCCTCCTGATTTGTCATGTATAGTGCACCGATCCCACATCCTCTTTTCTGTCATGTATAGTGCACCGATCCCTCCTCCGGATTCATGCCATGTATAGTGCGCTGATACCTCCTCCTGATTCCTGCCATGTATAGTGCACCGATCCCTCCTCCTGATTCTTGTCACATATAGTGCACCGATCCCACCTTCTCTTTTCTGTTATGTATAGTGCACCGATGCCTCCTCCTGATTCCTGTCACGTATAGTGCACCGATCCCTCCTCCTGATTCTTGTCATGTATAGTGCACCGATCCCACCTTCTCTTTTCTGTCATGTATAGTGCACCGATCCCTCCTCCTGATTTTTGTTATGTATAGTGCACCAATCCCTCCTCCTGATTCCTGTCATGTATAGTGCACTGATCCCTCCTCCTGATTCCTGTCATGTCTAGTGCACCGATCCCTCCTCCTGATTCCTGTCATGTCTAGTGCACCGATCCCTCCTCCTGATTCCTGTCATGTATAGTGCACCGATCCCTCTTCCTGTCATGTATAGTGCACTGATCCCTCTTCCTGTCATGTATAGTGCACTGATCCCTCTTCCTGTCATGTATAGTGCACTGATCACTCCTACTGTCACGTATAGTGCACCAATCCCTCTTCCTGTCATGTATAGTGCACCGATCCCTCTTCCTGTCATGTATAGTGCACCAATCCCTCCTCCGGATTCCTGCGATGTATAGTGCACCGATCCCTCTTCCTGTCATGTATAGTGCACCGATACCTCTTCCTGTCATGTATAGTGCACCGATCCCTCTTCCTGTCATGTATAGTGCACCGATCCCTCTTCCTGTCACGTATAGTGCACCGATCCCTCTTCCTATCATGTATAGTGCACCGATCCCTCTTCCTGTCATGTATAGTGCACCGATCCCTCTTCCTGTCATGTATAGTGCACCGATACCTCTTCCTGTCACGTATAGTGCACCGATCCCTCTTCCTGTCATGTATAGTGCACCGATCCCTCTTCCTGTCATGTATAGTGCACCGATCCCTCTTCCTGTCATGTATAGTGCACCGATCCCTCTTCCTGTCATGTATAGTGCACCGATCCCTCTTCCTGTCATGTATAGTGCACTGATCCCTCTTCCTGTCACGTATAGTGCACCGATACCTTTTCCTGTCACGTATAGTGCACAGATACCTCTTCCTGTCATGTATAGTGCACCGATCCCTCTTCCTGTCGCGTATAGTGCACCGATCCCTCTTCCTGTCATGTATAGTGCACCGATCCCTCTTCCTGTCACGTATAGTGCACCGATCCCTCTTCCTGTCACGTATAGTGCACCAATCCCTCTTCCTGTCATGTATAGTGCACCGATCCCTCTTCCTGTCATGTATAGTGCACCGATCCCTCTTCCTGTCATGTATAGTGCACCGATCCCTCTTCCTGTCATGTATAGTGCACCGATACCTCTTCCTGTCACGTATAGTGCACCGATCCCTCTTCCTGTCATGTATAGTGCACCGATCCCTCTTCCTGTCATGTATAGTGCACCGATCCCTCTTCCTGTCATGTATAGTGCACCGATCCCTCTTCCTGTCATGTATAGTGCACCGATCCCTCTTCCTGTCATGTATAGTGCACCGATCCCTCTTCCTGTCACGTATAGTGCACCGATACCTTTTCCTGTCACGTATAGTGCACAGATACCTCTTCCTGTCACGTATAGTGCACCGATCCCTCTTCCTGTCACGTATAGTGCACCGATCCCTCTTCCTGTCACGTATAGTGCACCGATCCCTCTTCCTGTCACGTATAGTGCACCGATCCCTCTTCCTGTCACGTATAGTGCACCAATCCCTCTTCCTGTCATGTATAGTGCACCGATCCCTCTTCCTGTCATGTATAGTGCACCGATCCCTCTTCCTGTCATGTATAGTGCACCGATCCCTCTTCCTGTCATGTATAGTGCACCGATCCCTCCTCCTGATTCCTTTCATGTATAGTGCACCGATCCCACCTTCTCTTTTCTGTCATGTATAGTGCACTGATCCCTCCTCCTGATTCCTGTCATGTAGAGTGCACCGATCCTTCCTCCTGATTCCTGTCATGTATAGTGCACCGATCCCACATCCTCTTTTCTGTCATGTATAGTGCACCGATCCCTCCTCCTGATTCCTGTCATGTATAGTGCACCGATCCCACATCCTCTTTTCTGTCATGTATAGTGCACCGATCCCTCCTCCTGATTCCTGTCACGTATTGTGCACCGATCCCTCCTCCTGATTTGTCATGTATAGTGCACCGATCCCACATCCTCTTTTTTGTCATGTATAGTGCACCGATCCCTCCTCCTGATTCCTGTCATGTATAGTGCACTGATCCCTCTTCCTGATCCTTGTCACGTATAGTGCACCTATCCCTCCTTCTAATTCCTTCCATGTATAGTGCACCGATCCCTCCTCCTAATTCCTTCCATGTATAGTGCACCAATCCCTCCTCCTGATTCCTGTCACGTATAGTGCACCGATCCCTCCTCCCGATCCCTGTCACGTATAGTGCACCGATCCCTCCTGCCGATTCGTTCCATTTATAGTGCACTGATCCCCCCTCCTAATTCCTTCCATGTATAGTGCACCGATCCCTCCTCCTGATTCCTGTCACATATAGTGCACCGATCCCTCCTCCTGATTCCTGTCATGTATAGGGGGGGGGGGGGGGGGGGGGTCTGTGCAGTGAGTTTCATCCAGAAGAACCGATCTCCTGATCCTGAGATTATCCAGACAGGATCAACACAATTCACCCAGGCGGCCATGTTCTCTGAGCCCTCACCTGTCTCCCATGGCTCCGCAGAGTCATCCTTGTTACCTGAGCCTGCAGGGGAGCGCCCTCTTTTCAGGGAGTCTTCACAATGAACAGATTTTCATAAGAATATTAGGGGAGATTTATCAAAACCTGTTGCCCATAGCAACCAATCTAATCGCTTCTTTTATTTTGCAGAGGCCTTATTAGAATTCTGAGGGTAGATAAACAGAAAACTCAAACAAGAGGAGAGAGGGCACAAGAGCTTACACACCGATCCCTCCTGCCAATTCCTGCCACGTATAGTGCACCAATCCCTCCTCCTGATTCCTGCCACGTATAGTGCACCAATCCCTCCTCCTGATTCCTGCCACGTATAGTGCACCGATCCCTCCTCCTGATTCCTGCCACGTATAGTGCTCCGATCCCGATTCCTGTCATGTATACTGCACTGACCCCTCCTCCTGATTCCTGTCATGTATAGTGCACCGATCTTATCTCCTCTTTTCTGTCATGTATAGTGCACCGATCCCTCCTCCTGATTCCTGCCACGTATAGTGCACTGATCCCTCCTCCTGATTCCTGTCACGTATAGTGCACTGATCCCTCCTCCTGATTCCTGCCACGTATAGTGCACTGATCCCTCCTCCTGATTCCTGTCACGTATAGTGCACCGATCCCTCCTCCTGATTCCTGTCACATATAGTGCACTCATCCCACCACCCGACTCCCGTCACGTATAGTGCACTGAACCCTCCTCCTGATTCCTGTCATGTATAGTGCACTGATCCCTCCTCCTGATTCCTGTCATGTATATGCACTGATCCCTCCTCCTGATTCCTGTCATGTATAGTGCACGATCCCTCCTCCTGATTCCTGTCACGTATAGTGCACTCATCCACCACCCGGCTTCCGTCACGTATAGTACACCGATCCCACCTCCTGATTCCTGTCACGTATAGTGCACCGATCCCTCCTCCTGATTGCTGTCACGTATAGTGCACCGATCCCTCCTCCTGATTCTTGTCATGTATAGTGCACCAATCCCTCCTCCGGATTCCTGCCATGTATAGTGCACCGATCCCTCCTCCTGATTCTTCTCATGTATAGTGCACCGATCCCACATCCTCTTTTCTGCCATGTATAGTGCACCGATCCCTCCTCCTGATTCCTGTCACGTATAGTGCACCGATCCCTCCTCCTGATTCCTGTCACATATAGTGCACTCATCCCACCACCCGACTCCCGTCACGTATAGTGCACCGAACCCTCCTCCTGATTCCTGTCACTGTCATGTATAGTGCACCGATCCCTCCTCCTGATTCCTGTCATGTATAGTGCACCGATCCCTCCTCCTGATTCCTGTCATGTATAGTGCACTGATCCCTCTTCCCGAACCTTGTCACGTATAGTGCACCTATCCCTCCTCCTAATTCCTTCCATGTATAGTGCACCGATCCCTCCTCCTAATTCCTTCCATGTATAGTGCACCGATCCCTCCTCCTGATTCCTGTCTTGTATAGTGCACCGATCCCTCCTCCTGATCCCTGTCACGTATAGTGCACCGATCCCTCCTCATAATTCCTTCCATGTATAGTGCACCTATCCCTCCTCCTAATTCCTTCCATGTATAGTGCACCGATCCCTCCTCCTGATTCCTGCCACGTATAGTGCACTGATCCCTCCTCCTGATTCCTGTCACGTACAGTGCACCGATCCCTCCTCCTGATTCCTGTCACGTATAGTGCACTCATCCCACCACCCGACTCCCGTCACATATAGTGCACCGAACCCTCCTCCTGATTCCTGTCATGTATAGTGCACTGATCCCTCCTCCTGATTCCTGTCATGTATATGCACCGATCCCTCTTCCTGTCACGTATAGTGCACCGATCCCTCTTCCTGTCATGTATAGTGCACCGATCCCTCTTCCTGTCACGTATAGTGCACCGATCCCTCTTCCTGTCACGTATAGTGCACCAATCCCTCTTCCTGTCATGTATAGTGCACCGATCCCTCTTCCTGTCATGTATAGTGCACCGATCCCTCTTCCTGTCATGTATAGTGCACCGATCCCTCTTCCTGTCATGTATAGTGCACCGATCCCTCCTCCTGATTCCTTTCATGTATAGTGCACCGATCCCACCTTCTCTTTTCTGTCATGTATAGTGCACTGATCCCTCCTCCTGATTCCTGTCATGTAGAGTGCACCGATCCTTCCTCCTGATTCCTGTCATGTATAGTGCACCGATCCCACATCCTCTTTTCTGTCATGTATAGTGCACCGATCCCTCCTCCTGATTCCTGTCATGTATAGTGCACCGATCCCACATCCTCTTTTCTGTCATGTATAGTGCACCGATCCCTCCTCCTGATTCCTGTCACGTATTGTGCACCGATCCCTCCTCCTGATTTGTCATGTATAGTGCACCGATCCCACATCCTCTTTTTTGTCATGTATAGTGCACCGATCCCTCCTCCTGATTCCTGTCATGTATAGTGCACTGATCCCTCTTCCTGATCCTTGTCACGTATAGTGCACCTATCCCTCCTTCTAATTCCTTCCATGTATAGTGCACCGATCCCTCCTCCTAATTCCTTCCATGTATAGTGCACCAATCCCTCCTCCTGATTCCTGTCACGTATAGTGCACCGATCCCTCCTCCCGATCCCTGTCACGTATAGTGCACCGATCCCTCCTGCCGATTCGTTCCATTTATAGTGCACTGATCCCCCCTCCTAATTCCTTCCATGTATAGTGCACCGATCCCTCCTCCTGATTCCTGTCACATATAGTGCACCGATCCCTCCTCCTGATTCCTGTCATGTATAGGGGGGGGGGGGGGGGTCTGTGCAGTGAGTTTCATCCAGAAGAACCGATCTCCTGATCCTGAGATTATCCAGACAGGATCAACACAATTCACCCAGGCGGCCATGTTCTCTGAGCCCTCACCTGTCTCCCATGGCTCCGCAGAGTCATCCTTGTTACCTGAGCCTGCAGGGGAGCGCCCTCTTTTCAGGGAGTCTTCACAATGAACAGATTTTCATAAGAATATTAGGGGAGATTTATCAAAACCTGTTGCCCATAGCAACCAATCTAATCGCTTCTTTTATTTTGCAGAGGCCTTATTAGAATTCTGAGGGTAGATAAACAGAAAACTCAAACAAGAGGAGAGAGGGCACAAGAGCTTACACACCGATCCCTCCTGCCAATTCCTGCCACGTATAGTGCACCAATCCCTCCTCCTGATTCCTGCCACGTATAGTGCACCAATCCCTCCTCCTGATTCCTGCCACGTATAGTGCACCGATCCCTCCTCCTGATTCCTGCCACGTATAGTGCTCCGATCCCGATTCCTGTCATGTATACTGCACTGACCCCTCCTCCTGATTCCTGTCATGTATAGTGCACCGATCTTATCTCCTCTTTTCTGTCATGTATAGTGCACCGATCCCTCCTCCTGATTCCTGCCACGTATAGTGCACTGATCCCTCCTCCTGATTCCTGTCACGTATAGTGCACTGATCCCTCCTCCTGATTCCTGCCACGTATAGTGCACTGATCCCTCCTCCTGATTCCTGTCACGTATAGTGCACCGATCCCTCCTCCTGATTCCTGTCACATATAGTGCACTCATCCCACCACCCGACTCCCGTCACGTATAGTGCACTGAACCCTCCTCCTGATTCCTGTCATGTATAGTGCACTGATCCCTCCTCCTGATTCCTGTCATGTATATGCACTGATCCCTCCTCCTGATTCCTGTCATGTATAGTGCACGATCCCTCCTCCTGATTCCTGTCACGTATAGTGCACTCATCCACCACCCGGCTTCCGTCACGTATAGTACACCGATCCCACCTCCTGATTCCTGTCACGTATAGTGCACCGATCCCTCCTCCTGATTGCTGTCACGTATAGTGCACCGATCCCTCCTCCTGATTCTTGTCATGTATAGTGCACCAATCCCTCCTCCGGATTCCTGCCATGTATAGTGCACCGATCCCTCCTCCTGATTCTTCTCATGTATAGTGCACCGATCCCACATCCTCTTTTCTGCCATGTATAGTGCACCGATCCCTCCTCCTGATTCCTGTCACGTATAGTGCACCGATCCCTCCTCCTGATTCCTGTCACATATAGTGCACTCATCCCACCACCCGACTCCCGTCACGTATAGTGCACCGAACCCTCCTCCTGATTCCTGTCACTGTCATGTATAGTGCACCGATCCCTCCTCCTGATTCCTGTCATGTATAGTGCACCGATCCCTCCTCCTGATTCCTGTCATGTATAGTGCACTGATCCCTCTTCCCGAACCTTGTCACGTATAGTGCACCTATCCCTCCTCCTAATTCCTTCCATGTATAGTGCACCGATCCCTCCTCCTAATTCCTTCCATGTATAGTGCACCGATCCCTCCTCCTGATTCCTGTCTTGTATAGTGCACCGATCCCTCCTCCTGATCCCTGTCACGTATAGTGCACCGATCCCTCCTCATAATTCCTTCCATGTATAGTGCACCTATCCCTCCTCCTAATTCCTTCCATGTATAGTGCACCGATCCCTCCTCCTGATTCCTGCCACGTATAGTGCACTGATCCCTCCTCCTGATTCCTGTCACGTATAGTGCACCGATCCCTCCTCCTGATTCCTGTCACGTATAGTGCACTCATCCCACCACCCGACTCCCGTCACATATAGTGCACCGAACCCTCCTCCTGATTCCTGTCATGTATAGTGCACTGATCCCTCCTCCTGATTCCTGTCATGTATATGCACTGATCCCTCCTCCTGATTCCTGTCATGTATAGTGCACCGATCCCTCCTTCTGATTCCTGTCACGTATAGTGCACTCATCCACCACCCGACTTCCGTCACGTATAGTGCACCGATCCCACCTTCTGATTACTGTCACGTATAGTGCACCGATCCCTCCTCCTGATTCCTGTCACGTATAGTGCACCGATCCCTCCTCCTGATTCTTGTCATGTATAGTGCACCAATCCCTCCTCCGGATTCCTGTCATGTATAGTGCACTGATCCCTCCTCCTGATTCTTGTCATGTATAGTGCACAGATCCCTCCTCCTGATTCCTGTCATGTATAGTGCACGGATCCCACATCCTCTTTTCTGCCATGTATAGTGCACCGATCCCTCCTCCTGATTCCTGTCACGTATAGTGCACGGATCCCACATCCTCTTTTCTGCCATGTATAGTGCACCAATCCCTCCTCCTGATTTGTCATGTATAGTGCACCGATCCCGCATCCTCTTTTTTGTCATGTATAGTGCACCGATCCCTCCTCCTGATTCCTGTCATGTATAGTGCACTGATCCCTCTTCCCGATCCTTGTCACGTATAGTGCACCTATCCCTCCTCCTAATTCCTTCCATTTATAGTGCACCGATCCCTCCTCCTAATTCCTTCCATGTATAGTGCACCGATCCCTCCTCCTGATTCCTGTCACATATAGTGCACTGATCCCACCTTCTCTTTTCTGTTATGTATAGTGCACTGATCCCTCCTCCTGATTCCTGTCATGTATAGTGCACCGATCCCACCTTCTCTTTTCTGTTATGTATAGTGCACTGATCCCTCCTCCTGATTCCTGTCATGTATAGTGCACTGATCCCTCCTCCTGATTCCTGCCATGTATAGTGTACCGATCCCTCCTCCTGATTCTTGTCATGTATAGTGCAGTGATCCCTCCTCCTGATTCCTGCCATGTATAGTGCACCGATCCCTCCTCCTGATTCTTGTCATGTATAGTGCACCGATCCCACCTTCTCTTTTCTGTCATGTATAGTGCACCGATCCCTCCTCCGGATTCATGCCATGTATAGTGCGCTGATACCTCCTCCTGATTCCTGCCATGTATAGTGCACCGATCCCTCCTCCTGATTCTTGTCACATATAGTGCACCGATCCCACCTTCTCTTTTCTGTTATGTATAGTGCACCGATGCCTCCTCCTGATTCCTGTCACGTATAGTGCACCGATCCCTCCTCCTGATTCTTGTCATGTATAGTGCACCGATCCCACCTTCTCTTTTCTGTCATGTATAGTGCACCGATCCCTCCTCCTGATTTTTGTTATGTATAGTGCACCAATCCCTCCTCCTGATTCCTGTCATGTATAGTGCACTGATCCCTCCTCCTGATTCCTGTCATGTCTAGTGCACCGATCCCTCCTCCTGATTCCTGTCATGTCTAGTGCACCGATCCCTCCTCCTGATTCCTGTCATGTATAGTGCACCGATCCCTCTTCCTGTCATGTATAGTGCACTGATCCCTCTTCCTGTCATGTATAGTGCACTGATCCCTCTTCCTGTCATGTATAGTGCACTGATCCCTCTTCCTGTCATGTATAGTGCACCGATCCCTCTTCCTGTCATGTATAGTGCACCGATACCTCTTCCTGTCATGTATAGTGCACCGATCCCTCTTCCTGTCATGTATAGTGCACCGATCCCTCTTCCTGTAACGTATAGTGCACCGATCCCTCTTCCTATCATGTATAGTGCACCGATCCCTCTTCCTGTCATGTATAGTGCACCGATCCCTCTTCCTGTCATGTATAGTGCACCGATACCTCTTCCTGTCACGTATAGTGCACCGATCCCTCTTCCTGTCATGTATAGTGCACCGATCCCTCTTCCTGTCATGTATAGTGCACCGATCCCTCTTCCTGTCATGTATAGTGCACCGATCCCTCTTCCTGTCATGTATAGTGCACCGATCCCTCTTCCTGTCATGTATAGTGCACTGATCCCTCTTCCTGTCACGTATAGTGCACCGATACCTTTTCCTGTCACGTATAGTGCACAGATACCTCTTCCTGTCATGTATAGTGCACAGATCCCTCTTCCTGTCACGTATAGTGCACCGATCCCTCTTCCTGTCATGTATAGTGCACCGATCCCTCTTCCTGTCACGTATAGTGCACCGATCCCTCTTCCTGTCACGTATAGTGCACCAATCCCTCTTCCTGTCATGTATAGTGCACCGATCCCTCTTCCTGTCATGTATAGTGCACCGATCCCTCTTCCTGTCATGTATAGTGCACCGATCCCTCTTCCTGTCATGTATAGTGCACCGATCCCTCTTCCTGTCATGTATAGTGCACCGATCCCTCTTCCTGTCATGTATAGTGCACAGATACCTCTTCCTGTCACGTATAGTGCATTGGTCCCTCTTCCTGTCACATATAGTGCACTGATCCCTCTTCCTGTCACGTATAGTGCACCGATCCCTCTTCCTGTCATGTATAGTGCACCGATTCCTCTTCCTGTCACGTATAGTGCACCGATCCCTCTTCCTGTCACGTATAGTGCACCAATCCCTCTTCCTGTCATGTATAGTGCACCGATCCCTCTTCCTGTCATGTATAGTGCACCGATCCCTCTTCCTGTCATGTATAGTGCACCGATCCCTCTTCCTGTCATGTATAGTGCACCGATCCCTCTTCCTGTCATGTATAGTGCACCGATCCCTCTTCCTGTCATGTATAGTGCACAGATACCTCTTCCTGTCACGTATAGTGCATTGGTCCCTCTTCCTGTCACATATAGTGCACCGATCCCTCTTCCTGTCACGTATAGTGCACAGATACCTCTTCCTGTCACGTATAGTGCACTGATCCCTCTTCCTGTCACGTATAGTGCACTGATCCCTCTTCCTGTCACGTATAGTGCACTGATCCCTCTTCCTGTCACGTATAGTGCACTGATCCCTCTTCCTGTCACGTATAGTGCACTGATCCCTCTTCCTGTCACGTATAGTGCACTGATCCCTCTTCCTGTCACGTATAGTGCACTGATCCCTCTTCCTGTCACGTATAGTGCACCGATACCTTTTCCTGTCACGTATAGTGCCCCGATCCATCCCCTAACCCAGGCTCCGCACTATGACTAGGGGCCCCTAATACAGCACTGTTGAGGGCAGTGCCCCCAGCCCCTCCCCCTGGCCCAGTAGTCGGGTCGATGCGGGTGATTCTGTAGTCTTAGAGCCATGTATAGTCTGCACCGTCTATACTGAGGGAGGACACGGGGCCCTCACTTCCCTATATTCCTGACACTACCCAGTGGGGGCGCTCTGCATCCTATACACTGAGGGGGCGCGCCCGTGGGTCAGCTGATCTGGAGCCCCGCCCCCGCCGCTCGGAATCGCTCATTCTGACCAGAACTTGCATTTAGGCGCCGCCTGTAGCCTTAGCTGAAGTGACCAATCAGACGGCGGCGAGAAAGCAGGTGATCAATGCTGAACGGAAGTGACGCAGGGAGCGGAGCGGATACTTCCGGGGGAGGCGGCGGTCAGTCCGGTCAGTGCTGTGGTCGGAGTCTACTCTATGATCTCCACCGCCGCCTCCTCTATATCTACATATATCTGCGTGTTATGGAGGATTTATCTATATACACGTGTATATGTCTGGGGATATATAATATATGTCTGTATACACGTGTATATGTCTGGGGATATATAATATATATCTGTATACACGTGTATATGTCTGGGGGTATATAATATATGTCTGTATACACGTGTATATGTCTGGGGATATATAATATATGTCTGTATACACGTGTATATGTCTGGGGGTATATAATATATGTCTGTATACACGTGTATATGTCTGGGGGTATATAATATATGTCTGTATACACGTGTATATGTCTGGGGATATATAATATATATCTGTATACACGTGTATATGTCTGGGGGTATATAATATATGTCTGTATACACGTGTATATGTCTGGGGATATATAATATGTCTGTATACACGTGTATACGTCTGGGGATATATAATATATGTCTGTATACACGTGTATATGTCTGGGGATATATATAATATATGTCTGTATACACGTGTATACGTCTGGGGATATATATAATATATGTCTGTATACACGTGTATATGTCTGGGGATATATAATATATGTCTGTATACACGTGTATATGTCTGGGGGTATATAATATATGTCTGTATACACGTGTATATGTCTGGGGATATATAATATATATCTGTATACACGTGTATATGTCTGGGGGTATATAATATATGTCTGTATACACGTGTATACGTCTGGGGATATATAATATATGTCTGTATACACGTGTATACGTCTGGGGATATATAATATATATCTGTATACACGTGTATATGTCTGGGGATATATATAATATATGTCTGTATACACGTGTATATGTCTGGGGATATATATAATATGTCTGTATACACGTGTATATGTCTGGGGATATATATAATATATGTCTGTATACACGTGTATATGTCTGGGGATATATAATATATGTCTGTATACACGTGTATATGTCTGGGGATATATAATATATGTCTGTATACACGTGTATATGTCTGGGGGTATATAATATATGTCTGTATACACGTGTATATGTCTGGGGATATATATAATATATGTCTGTATACACGTGTATATGTCTGGGGATATATATAATATATGTCTGTATACACGTGTATACGTCTGGGGATATATAATATATGTCTGTATACACGTGTATATGTCTGGGGATATATATAATATGTCTGTATACACGTGTATATGTCTGGGGATATATATAATATATGTCTGTATACACGTGTATATGTCTGGGGATATATATAATATATGTCTGTATACACGTGTATATGTCTGGGGGTATATAATATATGTCTGTAGACACGTGTATATGTCTGGGGATATATAATATATATCTGTATACACGTGTATATGTCTGGGGATATATAATATGTCTGTATACACTTGTATATGTCTGGGGATATATAATATATATCTGTATACACGTGTATATGTCTGGGGATATATAATATATGTCTGTATACACGTGTATATGTCTGGGGATATATAATATATATCTGTATACACGTGTATATGTCTGGGGATATATAATATATGTCTGTATACACGTGTATATGTCTGGGGATATATAATATATGTCTGTATACACGTGTATATGTCTGGGGATATATAATATATGTCTGTATACACGTGTATATGTCTGGGGATATATAATATATGTCTGTATACACGTGTATATGTCTGGGGATATATAATATATATCTATATACACGTGTATATGTCTGGGGATATATAATATATATCTGTATACACGTGTATACGTCTGGGGATATATAATATATGTCTGTATACACGTGTATATGTCTGGGGATATATAATATATGTCTGTATACACGTGTATATGTCTGGGGGTATATATAATATATGTCTGTAGACACGTGTATGTATAATATATATGTCTGTAGACACGTGTATGTATAATATATATGTCTGTAGACACGTGTATGTATAATATATATGTCTGTAGACACGTGTATGTATAATATATGTCTGTAGACACGTGTATATATAATATATGTCTGTAGACACGTGTATATATAATATATGTCTGTAGACACGTGTGTATATATAATATATGTCTGTAGACACGTGTGTATATATAATATATGTCTGTAGACACGTGTGTATATATAATATATGTCTGTAGACACGTGTGTATATATAATATATGTCTGTAGACACGTGTGTATATAATATATATGTCTGTAGACACGTGTGTATATAATATATATGTCTGTAGACACGTGTGTATATAATATATATGTCTGTAGACACGTGTGTATATAATATATATGTCTGTAGACACGTGTATATATAATATATATGTCTGTAGACACGTGTATGTATAATATATATGTCTGTAGACACGTGTATGTATAATATATATGTCTGTAGACACGTGTATGTATAATATATATGTCTGTAGACACGTGTATGTATAATATATGTGTCTGTAGACACGTGTATGTATAATATATGTGTCTGTAGACACGTGTATGTATAATATGTGTCTGTAGACACGTGTATGTATAATATATGTGTCTGTAGACACGTGTATGTATAATATATGTGTCTGTAGACACGTGTATGTATAATATGTGTCTGTAGACACGTGTATGTATAATATATGTGTCTGTAGACACGTGTATGTATATGTGTCTGTAGACACGTGTATGTATAATATATGTGTCAGTAGACACGTGTATGTATAATATATGTGTCTGTAGACACGTGTATGTATAATATATGTGTCTGTAGACACGTGTATGTATAATATATGTGTCTGTAGACACGTGTATGTATAATATATGTGTCTGTAGACACGTGTGTATGTATAATATATGTGTCTGTAGACACGTGTGTATGTATAATATATGTGTCTGTAGACACGTGTGTATGTATAATATATGTGTCTGTAGACACGTGTGTATGTATAATATATGTGTCTGTAGACACGTGTGTATGTATAATATATGTGTCTGTAGACACGTGTGTATGTATAATATATGTGTCTGTAGACACGTGTGTATGTATAATATATGTGTCTGTAGACACGTGTGTATGTATAATATATGTGTCTGTAGACACGTGTGTATGTATAATATATGTGTCTGTAGACACGTGTGTATGTATAATATATGTGTCTGTAGACACGTGTGTATGTATAATATATGTGTCTGTAGACACGTGTGTATGTATAATATATGTGTCTGTAGACACGTGTGTATGTATAATATATGTGTCTGTAGACACGTGTGTATGTATAATATATGTGTCTGTAGACACGTGTGTATGTATAATATATGTGTCTGTAGACACGTGTGTATGTATAATATATATGTCTGTAGACACGTGTGTATGTATAATATATATGTCTGTAGACACGTGTGTATGTATAATATATATGTCTGTAGACACGTGTGTATGTATAATATATATGTCTGTAGACACGTGTGTATGTATAATATATATGTCTGTAGACACGTGTGTATGTATAATATATATGTCTGTAGACACGTGTGTATGTATAATATATATGTCTGTAGACACGTGTGTATGTATAATATATATGTCTGTAGACACGTGTGTATGTATAATATATATGTCTGTAGACACGTGTGTATGTATAATATATATGTCTGTAGACACGTGTGTATGTATAATATATATGTCTGTAGACACGTGTGTATGTATAATATATATGTCTGTAGACACGTGTGTATGTATAATATATATGTCTGTAGACACGTGTGTATGTATAATATATATGTCTGTAGACACGTGTGTATGTATAATATATATGTCTGTAGACACGTGTGTATGTATAATATATATGTCTGTAGACACGTGTGTATATAATATATATGTCTGTAGACACGTGTGTATGTATAATATATATGTCTGTAGACACGTGTGTATGTATAATATATATGTCTGTATATGTCTGGGGATATATAGAGATAGGATTCAGGACCCCCGGACAGGCAGGGGGAGAGAAGCGGGTGGGGGCGGCGGTATCTGGCACCGCAAAAGCCGCTGCAGTTCATTGATGTAAAGCGCCCGTTTTAAATCAGTGATCTGCAGCGGTGTCGCGGGGGGATAAATAGCCGATAACTTATCCCGGAATATCAGTATAACTTATCGGCCCTAACCTCCACAGATTATCAGTATCGGCCCTAAAAAAAACGATATCGGTCGATCCCTAATAAATAAGTAAATATATATGTAGAGATCTGTATACCTGCGACAAACCGAGCTAAAATAACCTCCGATGATAAATGGCGCATTATCTCTATAGGTCCGTACGATTGTCTCTGTAGGTCCGTACGATTGTCTCTATAGGTCCGTACGATTGTCTCTATAGGTCCGTACGATTGCCTCTATAGGTCCGTACGATTATCTCTATAGGTCCGTACGATTGCCTCTATAGGTCCGTACGATTGTCTCTATTGGTCCGTACGATTGTCTCTGTAGGTCCGTACGATTGTCTCTATAGGTCCGTACGATTGCCTCTATAGGTCCGTACGATTGTCTCTATAGGTCCGTACGATTGTCTCTGTAGGTCCGTACGATTGTCTCTGTAGGTCCGTACGATTGTCTCTGTAGGTCCGTACGATTGCCTCTGTAGGTCCGTACGATTGCCTCTATAGGTCCGTACGATTGTCTCTGTAGGTCCGTACGATTGTCTCTGTAGGTCCGTACGATTGTCTCTGTAGGTCCGTACGATTGTCTCTGTAGGTCCGTACGATTGTCTCTGTGGGTCCGTACGATTGTCTCTGTGGGTCCGTACGATTGTCTCTGTGGGTCCGTACGATTGTCTCTGTGGGTCCGTACGATTGTCTCTGTGGGTCCGTACGATTGTCTCTGTGGGTCCGTACGGTTGTCTCTGTGGGTCCGTACGGTTGCCTCTGTGGGTCGGTACGGTTGCCTCTGTGGGTCGGTACGGTTGCCTCTGTGGGTCGGTACGGTTGCCTCTGTGGGTCGGTACGGTTGCCTCTGTGGGTCGGTACGGTTGCCTCTGTGGGTCGGTACGGTTGCCTCTGTGGGTCGGTACGGTTGCCTCTGTGGGTCGGTACGGTTGCCTCTGTGGGTCGGTACGGTTGCCTCTGTGGGTCGGTACGGTTGCCTCTGTGGGTCGGTACGGTTGCCTCTGTGGGTCGGTACGGTTGCCTCTGTGGGTCGGTACGGTTGCCTCTGTGGGTCGGTACGGTTGCCTCTGTGGGTCGGTACGGTTGCCTCTGTGGGTCGGTACGGTTGCCTCTGTGGGTCGGTACGGTTGCCTCTGTGGGTCGGTACGGTTGCCTCTGTGGGTCGGTACGGTTGCCTCTGTGGGTCGGTACGGTTGCCTCTGTGGGTCGGTACGGTTGCCTCTGTGGGTCGGTACGGTTGCCTCTATGGGTCGGTACGGTTGCCTCTATGGGTCGGTACGGTTGCCTCTATGGGTCGGTACGGTTGCCTCTATGGGTCGGTACGGTTGCCTCTATGGGTCGGTACGGTTGCCTCTATGGGTCGGTACGGTTGCCTCTATGGGTCGGTACGGTTGCCTCTATAGGTCGGTACGGTTGCCTCTATAGGTCGGTACGGTTGCCTCTATAGGTCGGTACGGTTGCCTCTATAGGTCGGTACGGTTGCCTCTATAGGTCCGTACGGGGTCGGTACGGTTGCCTCTATGGGTCGGTACGGTTGCCTCTATGGGTCGGTACGGTGGCCTCTATGGGTCGGGACGGTGGCCTCTATGGGTCGGGACGGTGGCCTCTATGGGTCGGGACGGTGGCCTCTATGGGTCGGGACGATTACAGTGGTCCCTCAACATATGATATTAATTGGTTCCAGGAGAACCATCATATGTTGAAATCATCATATGTCGAGTACATATGTCTATGTAAAAATGGTAATTGGTTCTGGGGCCTTGGAACCATTGTATGTTGAATCCATATCTCTATGGGAAACTGCTAATTGGTTCTGGGATGACCATTGTATGTGGAGTGTATGGGGAGTGTTTAACAAACCAGGGTGCCTCCAGCTGTTGCACAACTACAACTACCAGCATGCATGTACAGCCATTGACTGTCTGGGCATGCTGGGAGTTATAGTTTTGCAACAGCTGGAGGCACACTGATAGGGAAACATTGATGTATGGGGTGTATAGTGTGTATATGTATTGTATGTGATGTGTGACATTGTATACAGTACTGTACAGTTCTTTATATACCTTCAGGGGGGACAGAATGTCCTCCATTACCATCCTGCCGACTACAGCTCTATAGGAAAGGAAGGGGAGGGCAGCCAGCAGCTCATTGGATGCCTGCAGCAAGATGCAGGCTATTGGCTATGGCTGCACTGGGGGGGGGGGGGCTTACACGGAGCTCACAGTGGAAGCCAGTGTATGAGTTAGCAGGACAGCGTGTGAGTAACAGGAGGCAGAACGGGGCACACGGGGACATTATACAACTATCTGTCAGTTGGTGAAGTTGTCAGCGCTGTCAGATAGCTGTTTGTACGATGGCCTCGACACGCAGCAGCATCATATGTCCATACTGCCTTCAACATACGATGGGCTCTGAGAGGCCATCATATGTTGAAATGATCATATGTCGGGGCCATCATAAGTCGGGGGGTCACTGTATCACTGCATCTCTATAGGTCCGTGCGATTGCCTCTGTAGGTCTGGACGGCTAAAGGGCCATATGATTATCTCTATAGGTCCGTACGATTATAGGTCGGTACCGTCGCCTCGACAGGTCCATATGATTACTGGATAACAGTTTATAAATGTTTTATTTCACTAGTTCAATAATTATAATGATATCATTTCTATCAGTATGTTATATATCCTGACACATATTTTTCTGTGTACACTGCTGTATGACGCTCTGTTTTTTGGACTCTGTAATAGTTTGGACATTTAATTAACCTTTTAAACGGGTACTTCAGGGAAACCTTTTATTTATTTTTTTTTTTTTTTGTTATAAATCAACTGGTGCCAGAAAGTTAAACAGTTATGTAAATTACTTCTATATAAAAATCTTAATCCTTCCAGCACTTATCAGCTGCTGTATGCTTCTCAGGAAGTTATTTTCTCTTTACATTTCTTTTCTGTCTGACCACAGTACTCTCTGCTGACATCTCTGTCCTTGTCAGGAACTGTCCAGAGCAGGATAGGTTTTCTATGAGGATTTGCTCATGTTCTTGACAGTTCCTGAGACAGATGTCAGCAGAGAGCACTGTGGTCAGACAGAAAATAAATTCAAAAAGAAAAGAACTTCCTGTGGAGCATACAGCAGCTGAAAAGTACTTGAAGGGTTAAGATTTTTAAATAAAAGTAATTTACAAATCATTTAACAATCTGCAGCAAAACTATTTGTGGGGTGAAATAAAAAAAAATGCCATTTTGCAACCTCCTTAGGGCTTTTCATTCTACACAGTGCACTTTTCGGTAAAAATGACCCCTTATCTTAAATCCTTAGGTCCATACGTTTACAAGGATACACGGTTTATGTAGTTTTTTTTTTTTTTTTTTACTAAAAAAAAAAATTATAACTACGTGCACCAAAATTAAAACATTTAAAATTGTCCTCTTCTGACCATTATAACTTTTTTTTATTTTTCTGTATACGGGGATGTATGAGGGCTCATTTATTGCGCTGTGATTTGTAGTTCTTATTGGTACCTTTTTTGTTATGACTTTTTGATTGCTTTTTATTTTTTATGGTATATGAAGTGACCAAAAATGCACAATTTTGGACTTTGTTTTTTTTTTTTTACGTGTACGCCATCGATCATGCAGTATAGCTAACCTTATATTTTAATAATTCAGACATTTACGCATGCGGCAATACCACATATGAGCTGCCAGGATGCTTTCACTTTGATTTTAGATGCTGCAATCAACTTTGATTGCGGCATCTAAAGGGTTAATGCCAGGCATTGGCGATGCCTGGCACTAACCCTGGGTCCTGACTGCTGATAGCAGTCGGAGCGCTCAGAGTTTGACACACGCTCAGCCCGCGAGCGTGTTTTAAATGCTGGTAATGGGACCAGGGCGTACATGTATGCCCTGCTTCCTTAATCTCTTAAGGCTCTGCGCCCGCTCCCCTGCTATGACGTGGGCTCACGGGCTGACCCTGTGTCATAGCCGAGTGGTCCCAGGGGCTGTCTGCCACCAGGACCTGTGTCTAATGCCAGACATCACCGATCGCGGTGATGTAAAACTGTTCCTGGCAGCTAAGCGGTGAAATCGCGGTGGACCTCCTCACCGTCCGATTGGAGATCTGCTGCTCCATGCCTGCGATCCAGGCTGGAGCAGCAGAGTGCTGATAACACTGATCAATGCTATGCTATTGCACAGAGCAAAAAATAAAAATAAAGTTAACTGTGATTTAACCCTTTCCATACTAAAAGTTTAAATAACCCTCCAAAATATGTAAACTAGAATAATCATGCTTGGTACAGGGGTGTGGGAATTTTATAAAAAAAAACTACTTGTCCAGCAAAATCTACTTGTCCCTCAAGACGATCCACTTGTTCGGCCAATTTTCGCTTTTACGCTCTAATTTTTTCCTCCTCGCCCTATAATAGCCATAAATACCTTCTATAATGATACCTTTTAATTTTTCAATAACATTCTCTGAACCAAAAAAAAAAAAAAAAATATATATATATATATATATATATATATTAAGGGAAGTGAAATTGAAATAGTAAAAGATAATTTAGCAGATTTGGTGTTTTTCTTTTCTGCGCCATTTACCTTGTGGTCAGATAACATGTTAGTTTTATACTTTAGGGGCCTGATTACAGCGATAACAGATTTGTATAGTTTACGTCATGTTTTACTAATTCTGAACTTTTTCTAATTTTTTTAATTGCCATTTTTTAACCCCTGTAGCTTTATTTTTTTTCCCCGCATACCAGGCTGTATGAGGGCTCATTTTTTGCGCCATAATCTGTTTTTTGTATCGGTACCATTTTGGTATTGATCTGACTTTTTAATCGCTTTTTAACTTTTTTTTTTTCTGGGATATTATAAAAATTGCAAATCTGTGGTTTGGTATTTTTATTACATTTACCGTACGGGATACATAATGTTATATTTTAATAGGTTGTACAATTACGCACAAAGCGATACCAAATATGTTTATTTTAATTATGTTTGCATGTTTTTATATAGGAAAAGGGGGTGATTTGAACTTTTAACATGGAAGGGGTTCATGCAGCGGTCTTCAAACTGTGGCCCTCCAGATGTTGCAAAACTACAACTCCCAGCATGCCCGGACAGCCAACGGCTGTCCTGGCATGCTGGGAATTGTAGTTTTGTAACATCTGGAGGGGCACAGTTTGAAGACCACTGGGTTAATGTCTTTCAAACTTTTATTAAAACTTTTTTTTTTTTTTTTTTTTTTACACTTTATTAGACTTATAGGAGGAATCATTAGATTCCTCAGACAGATGAATAGATTCTATTGAACTCCATTGATCTGTGTGCTCTGTGATCCATTGATAGTCTGGTCCAGTCAGGATCTATCAATGACAGAGCGGGACAGCAGGGAACAGTGGTCGATCCACCCCACTAGCCCACCAGGGAGCATTCACATGTCCCTTTAGATGCCGCTGTCAGCTTTGACAGCAGCGATATAAAGGGTTAATAGCCAGCCGCGGTGATCGCCGCATGCTGGCTATTAGCGGCAGCCCCCGGCTACTGAGAACAGCCGGGGGCTGCAGAGTACGGAGCGGGCAGGAATCCCGAGCCTGCTCCATACTCCCCTGTGAGCGCCACATGCATCTCCCCGCGCAGACGTGACTCCTCCCCTTAGCTCTCCGAAGCTACAGCTGGGGGGAGTGAAGGCAGAGGACGCAGGTCTGCATGGGGAGCAAGAAGCCATGCCCCCACACGTCTGCAGAGCAAGAAGCCACGTCCCTTCATCTCCCCCCGCACGTCTGCAGAGCAAGAAGCCACGTCCCCTCATCTCCCCCGCACGTCTGCAGAGCAAGAAGCCACGTCCCCTCATCTCCCCCGCACGTCTGCAGAGCAAGAAGCCACGTCCCCTCATCTCCCCCCGCACGTCTGCAGAGCAAGAAGCCACGCCCCCTCATCTCCCCCCGCACGTCTGCAGAGCAAGAAGCCACGCCTCCTCATCTCCCCCCGCACGTCTGCAGAGCAAGAAGCCATGCCCCCTCATCTCCCCGCACGTCTGCAGAGCAAGAAGCCATGTCCCCTCATCTCCCCCCGCACGTCTGCAGAGTAAGAAGCCACGCCCCCTCATGTCTGCAGAGCAAGAAGCCACGCCCCCTCATCTCCCCCCGCACGTCTGCAGAGCAAGAAGCCAAGTCCCTTCATCTCCCCCCGCACGTCTGCAGAGCAAGAAGCCACGTCCCCTCATCTCCCCCCACACGTCTGCAGAGCAAGAAGCCACGCCCCTTCATCTCCCCCCGCACATCTGCAGAGCAAGAAGCCACGCCCCCTCATCTCCCCCCGCACGTCTGCAGAGCAAGAAGCCAAGTCCCTTCATCTCCCCCCGCACGTCTGCAGAGCAAGAAGCCACGTCCCCTCATCTCCCCCGCACGTCTGCAGAGCAAGAAGCCACGCCCCCTCATCTCCCTCCGCACGTCTGCAGAGCAAGAAGCCACGTCCCTTCATCTCCCCCCGCACATCTGCAGAGCAAGAAGCCACGCCCCCTCATCTCCCCCGCACGTCTGCAGAGCAGGGGAGAGAAGACAAATACACGGCTTCTCATCTCCCCTGCTCTGCTTCCGAGGACACAGGCTGCAGAGTATGGAGCGGGCAGGAGTCAGGAGCCGCTCCATACAGACTGCAGATCACCCCCGCACTTGTCAGGTCCGGCCCTGCTTGCCCGAAGCCGGGATAAGGGCCGGACAAATTCACCTGCCTGGCGCCCAAAACTGCTAGTCCCGGGCGTCAGGCGATAGGAATTCCACATCCCTGTTGGTATCGTCGCGTGCGTAAATGTACTATAAAACTATAATGTTAATTAAACCGCAAGGTCAATGGCGTACGCATAGAAAAACTCCAAAATTGTGTATTTTGGGTCATTTTGTATACCCTAATAAACAGTTATAAAAAGCGATCAAAAAGTCCCATCCAAACAAAAATGGTAGCAATAAAATCTTAAGATCACAGCGCAAAAAATGTACCCTCATATAGCCCCGTATATGGAAAAAAGTTACAGGGGTCAGAAGATGACAATTTTAAACATATTAATTTTGGTGAATGTAGTTATAATTAGTAAAATAAAATAAAACCTCCATTAATTGTGTATCCTTGTAACCGTATGGACCTACAGAATAAAAGATAAGGTGTCATTTGTACCAAAAAGTGCACTGTGTAGAATCGGAAGCGGCTAAAAATTCCAAAATGGTGCTTTCTTTATTTTTAATTTTGTCCCACAAATATATATATTTTCTTATCAGAACTCCATTACTACAGCCTGCCATAGTGATCAGTGTTATCAGTGCTCTATTACTACAGCCTGTCATAGTGATCAGTGTAATCAGTGCTCTATGACTACAGCCTGCCATAGTGATCAGTGTTATCAGTGCTCTATTACTACAGCCTGTCATAGTGATCAGTGTAATCAATGCTCTATTACTACAGCCTGTCATAGTGATCAGTGTAACCAGTGCTCTATTACTACAGCCTGCCATAGTGATCAGTGTTATTGGTGCTCTATTATTACAGCCTGTCATAGTGATCAGTGTAATCAGTGCTCTATGACTACAGCCTGCCATAGTGATCAGTGTTATCAGTGCTCTATTAATACATCCTGCCATAGTGATCAGTGTTATCAGTGCTCTATTACTACAGCCTGCCATAGTGATCAGTGTTATTAGTGCTCTATTACTACAGCCTGCCATAGTGATCAGTGTTATCAGTGCTCTATTACTACAGCCTGCCATAGTGATCAGTGTTATTGGTGCTCTATTACTACAGCCTGCCATAGTGATCAGTGTTATTGGTGCTCTATTACTACAGCCTGCCATAGTGATCAGTGTTATCAGTGCTCTATTACTACAGCCTGCCATAGTGATCAGTGTTATCAGCAATCTATTACTACAGCCTGCCATAGTGATCAGTGTTATTGGTGCTCTATTACTACAGCCTGCCATAGTGATCAGTGTTATCAGTGCTCTATTACTACAGCCTGCCATAGTGATCAGTGTTATCAGTGCTCTATTACTACAGCCTGCCATAGTGATCAGTGTTATCAGCAATCTATTACTACAGTCTGCCATAGTGATCAGTGTTATCAGTGCTCTATTACTACAGCCTGCCATAGTGATCAGTGTTATCAGCAATCTATTACTACAGCCTGCCATAGTGATCAGTGTTATTGGTGCTCTATTACTACAGCCTGCCATAGTGATCAGTGTTATTGGTGCTCTATTACTACAGCCTGCCATAGTGATCAGTGTTATTGGTGCTCTATTACTACAGCCTGCCATAGTGATCAGTGTTATTGGTGCTCTATTACTACAGCCTGCCATAGTGATCAGTGTTATCAGCAATCTATTACTACAGTCTGCCATAGTGATCAGTGTTATCAGTGCTCTATTACTACAGCCTGCCATAGTGATCAGTGTTATCAGCAATCTATTACTACAGCCTGCCATAGTGATCAGTGTTATTGGTGCTCTATTACTACAGCCTGCCATAGTGATCAGTGTTATTGGTGCTCTATTACTACAGCCTGCCATAGTGATCAGTCTTATCAGTGCTCTATTACTACATTAATACTAAGAGTCAGGCTTGGAAGAAGATTCTTTGGAACTAGGATGGATGCAGATGGCTGGGACGGGTTATTCACGCGGGAAAACTAATTTCAATATAAAGGGATATAGTGAAAGTAATAGAGGGTTCACTTACTTTATTAGGTCCAGTATTTGTAGACTTATGTCTGTTTTTTACCTCATTGCCTGGTGATGTGAGTAAATAAATTTCCATATTCATTAGGGGGGGGGATATTACCATATTTATAAGGGGGTGGTCCAGGTGTGAATAAATTACCAAATTCATTAGGGGGGGGGGGCAAGCCAGGTGGGGAATATTATGGAGGCAGGGGGCATGGTGCGCTAAAACCCAGGTGCCCAGGGTGAAACTATATGCCCTGTGTCCTCTAGGAGTTAAAAGAAGGATCTGTCCTCTGGTCTACAGGAAAGGACCAAGAGTGGAGGGGTGGGAATTCCATTGAAATGAACAGATTCTACATCATATATAACTGCTCCAATCATCTGTAGATCCTACAAGATCCTGACCCCAAGGAATGGAGGTGACTGAGAGGATCCTAAACCTCACCCTGGAGATCATTTACCTGATGACCGGAGAGGTGAGGGATTGTGGGAAATGGTCACATGACCTCTTGTCTCTAGGGATAATACAGGACATGACCGGAGAGGTGAGGGATTGTGGGAAATGGTCACATGACCTCTTATCTCTAGGGATAATACAGGACATGACCGGAGAGGTGAGGGATTGTGGGAAATGGTCACATGACCGGAGAGATGAGGGATTGTGGGAAATGGTCACATGACCTCTTATCTCTAGGGATAATACAGGACATGACCGGAGAGGTGAGGGATTGTGGGAAATGGTCACATGACCTCTTATCTCTAGGGATAATACAGGACATGACCGGAGAGGTGAGGGATTGTGGGAAATGGTCACATGACCGGAGAGATGAGGGATTGTGGGAAATGGTCACATGACCTCTTATCTCTAGGGATAATACAGGACATGACCGGAGAGGTGAGGGATTGTGGGAAATGGTCACATGACCTCTTATCTCTAGGGATAATACAGGACATGACCGGAGAGGTGAGGGATTGTGGGAAATGGTCACATGACCGTAGAGATGAGGGATTGTGGGAAATGGTCACATGACCTCTTATCTCTAGGGATAATACAGGACATGACCGGAGAGGTGAGGGATTGTGGGAAATGGTCACATGACCTCTTATCTCTAGGGATAATACAGGACATGACCGGAGAGGTGAGGGATTGTGGGAAATGGTCACATGACCGGAGAGATGAGGGATTGTGGGAAATGGTCACATGACCTCTTATCTCTAGGGATAATACAGGACATGACCGGAGAGGTGAGGGATTGTGGGAAATGGTCACATGACCTCTTATCTCTAGGGATAATACAGGACATGACCGGAGAGGTGAGGGATTGTGGGAAATGGTCACATGACCGGAGAGATGAGGGATTGTGGGAAATGGTCACATGACCTCTTATCTCTAGGGATAATACAGGACATGACCGGAGAGGTGAGGGATTGTGGGAAATGGTCACATGACCTCTTATCTCTAGGGATAATACAGGACATGACCGGAGAGGTGAGGGATTGTGGGAAATGGTCACATGACCGCTTATCTCTAGGGATAATACAGGACATGACCGGAGAGGTGAGGAATTGTGGGAAATGGTCACATGACCTCTTATCTCTAGGGATAATACAGGACATGACCGGAGAGGTGAGGGATTGTGGGAAATGGTCACATGACCTCTTATCTCTAGGGATAATACAGGACATGACCGGAGAGGTGAGGGGTCTGTATATAGGGATATTTATCGGGGTCTCTCCATACTCAGGATTACACAGTAGTGAAGAAGACATCTGGAGAGTGTGTGGCCCCCAGCAGGTCAGGAGGATGGAGCAGGGCCCGGGGCCCCATCACGGAGCCTCCACCTCCCTCACTGATACCTGAGAGGAACAATGAGCAGAAGATCCTAGAACTCACCCACAAGATGATGGAGCTGCTGACTGGAGAGGTGAGCGCTGCTGGGAATGCTGGGACATTATACAGGAACACAAGGGATGATGGGTCTGGATGATGACTGGATCATTGTGTGTGTCAGGTTCCTATAAGGTGTCAGGATGTCACTGTCTATTTCTCCATGGAGGAGTGGGAGTATATAGAAGGACACAAGGATCTGTACCAGGACATAGTCATGATGGAGGACCACCGGCCCCCAACATCACCACTGGGTAAGATATATTTATTATAGACCACCGGCCCCGAACATCACCACCGGGTAAGATATATTTATTATAGACCACCGGCCCCGAACATCACCACCGGGTAAGATATATTAATTATAGACCACCGGCCCCGAACATCACCACTGGGTAAGATATATTTATTATAGACCACTGGCCCCGAACATCACCACTGGGTAAGATATATTTATTATACACCACCGGCCCCGAACATCACCACTGGGTAAGATATATTTATTATAGACCACCGGCCCCGAACATCACCACTGGGTAAGATATATTTATTATAGACCACCGGCCCCGAACATCACCACTGGGTAAGATATATTTATTAGAGACCACCGGCCCCCAACATCACCACTGGGTAAGATATATTTATTAGAGACCACCGGCCCCCAACATCACCACTGGGTAAGATATATTTAGTATAGACCACCGGCCCCCAACATCACCACTGGGTAAGATATATTTATTAGAGACCACCGGCCCCCAATTTCACCACTGGGTAAGATATATTTATTAGATACCACCGGCCCCCAACATCACCACTGGGTAAGATATATATTTATTAGAGACCACCGGCCCCCAACATCACCACTGGGTAAGATATATTTATTAGAGACCACCGGCCCCAAACATCACCACTGGGTAAGATATATTTATTAGAGACCACCGGCCCCCAACATCACCACTGGGTAAGATATATTTATTAGAGACCACCGGCCCCCAACATCACCACTTGGTAAGCTATATTTATTAGAGACCACCGGCCCCCAACATCACCACTTGGTAAGCTATATTTATTAGAGACCACCGGCCCCCAACATCACCACTTGGTAAGACATATTTATTAGAGACCACCGGCCCCCAACATCACCACTGGATAAGATATATTTATTAGAGACCACCGGCCCCCAACATCACCACTGGATAAGATATATTTATTAGAGACCACCGGCCCCCAACATCACCACTGGGTAAGATATATTTATTAGAGACCACCGGCCCCCAACATCACCACTGGGTAAGATATATTTATTAGAGACCACCGGCCCCCAACATCACCACTGGGTAAGATATATTTATTAGAGACCACCGGCCCCCAACATCACCACTGGGTAAGATATATTTATTAGAGACCACCGGCCCCCAACATCACCACTGGGTAAGATATATTTATTAGAGACCACCGGCCCCCAACATCACCACTGGATAAGATATATTTATTAGAGACCACCGGCCCCCAACATCACCACTGGGTAAGATATATTTATTAGAGACCACCGGCCCCCAACATCACCACTGGGTAAGATATATTTATTAGAGACCACCGGCCCCCAACATCACCACTGGGTAAGAGGAGTCTCTCATTGATGGTAAAGGAGAGAGCAGTATTGGGGGGGCCCAGATCCCCCATCATCTGATCATCTACACAATATATTCAGTCACTGTGTGTCTCCTACAGATGGATCCAGGAAGAGGAACCCACCAGAGAGATGTCCTGCTCCTCTGGATTCCCAGGACTGTCAGGGGGGAGAGGACAATGTCCTACAGAATGATCAGGTAGATGGAGAGGACATTGTCCTACAGGATGATCAGGTAGAGAGGACAATGTCCTACAGGATGATCAGGTAGATGGAGAGGACAATGTCCTACAGGATGATCGGGTAGATGGAGAGGACAATGCCCTACAGGATGATCGGGTAGATGGAAAGGACAAAGTCCTACAGGATGATCGGGTAGATGGAGAGGACAATGTCCTACAGGATGATCGGGTAGATGGAGAGGACGAAGTCCTACAGGATGATCGAGTAGATGGAGAGGACAATGTCCTACAGGATGATTGGGTAGAGAGGACAATGTCCTACAGGTTGATCAGGTAGATGGAGAGGACAATGTCCTACAGGATGATCAGGTAGAGGGAGAGGACAATGTCCTACAGGATGATCAGGTAGAGGGAGATGACAATGTCCTACAGGATGATCAGGTAGATGGAGAGAACAATGTCCTACAGGATGATCAGGTAGAGGGAGAGGACAATGTCCTACAGGATGATCAGGTAGAGAGGACAATGTCCTACAGGATAATCAGGTAGAGGGAGAGGACAATGTCCTACAGGATTATCAGGTAGAGAGGACAATGTCCTACAGGATTATCAGGTAGAGAGGACAATGTCCTACAGGATTATCAGGTAGAGAGGACAATGTCCTACAGGATTATCAGGTAGAGAGGACAATGTCCTACAGGATGATCAGGTAGAGAGGACAATGTCCTACAGGATGATCAGGTAGAGAGGACAATGTCCTACAGGATGATCAGGTAGAGAGGACAATGTCCTACAGGATGATCAGTTAGATGGAGAGGACAATGTCCTACAGGATGATCAGGTAGAGAGGACAATGTCCTACAGGATGATCAGGTAGATGGAGAAGACAATGTCCTACAGGATGATCAGGTAGATGGAGAGGACAATGTCCTACAGGATGATCAGGTAGATGGAGAGGACAATGTCCTACAGGATGATCAGGTAGAGAGGACAATGTCCTACAGGATGATCAGGTAGATGGAGACGACAATGTCCTACAGGATGATCAGGTAGATGGAGAGGACAATGTCCTACAGGATGATCAGGTAGAGAGGACAATGTCCTACAGGATGATCAGGTAGATGGAGAGGACAATGTCCTACAGGATGATCAGGTAGAGAGGACAATGTCCTACAGGATGATCAGGTAGATGGAGAGGACAATGTCCTACAGGATGATCAGGTAGAGAGGACAATGACCTACAGGATGATCAGGTAGATGGAGAGGACAATGTCCTACAGGATGATCAGGTAGAGAGGACAATGTCCTACAGGATGATCAGGTAGATGGAGAGGACAATGTCCTACAGGATGATCAGGTAGAGAGGACAATGTCCTACAGGATGATCAGGTAGAGAGGACAATGTCCTACAGGATGATCAGGTAGATGGAGAGGACAATGTCCTACAGGATGATCAGGTAGATGGAGAGGACAATGTCCTACAGTATGATCAGGTAGATGGAGAGGACAATGTCCTACAGGATGAAGATGGAGAGGACAATGTCCTACAGGATGATCAGGAAGATGGAGAGGACAATGTCCTACAGGATGAGCAGGTAGATGGAGACGACAATGTCTACAGGATGATCAGGTAGATGGAGACAACAATGTCCTACAGGATGATCAGGTAGAGAGGACAATGTCCTACAGGATGATCAGGTAGAGAGGACAATGTCCTACAGGATGATCAGGTAGATGGAGAGGACAATGTCCTACAGGATAATCGGGTAGATGGAGAGGACAATGTCCTACAGGATGATCAGGTAGAGAGGACAATGTCCTACAGGATGATCAGGTAGAGAGGACAATGTCCTACAGGATGATCAGGTAGATGGAGAGGACAATGTCCTACAGGATGATCAGGTAGATGGAGAGGACAATGTCCTACAGGATGATCAGGTAGATGGAGATTACAATGTCCTACAGGATGATCAGGTAGATGGAGACGACAATGTCCTACAGGATGATCAGGTAGATAGAGAGGACAATGTCCTACAGGATGATCAGGTAGATGGGGACGACAATGTCCTACAGGATGATCAGGTAGATGGAGAGGACAATGTCCTACAGGATGATCAGGTAGATGGAGAGGACAATGTCCTACAGGATGATCAGGTAGATGGAGAGGACAATGTCTTTCCGTATGATCTATTCTGATATTTTTCTCCATACTTTCTGTAATGATAGATATTGCTGCTGTACTATTTGTTGAAATTAGATACATTAGATACACTTTTTTTTTATTTTAAAACAGGCAGAAGATTTGATGGATATTAAAGTAGAAGTTATTGAGGAAGAAGAGATCTATGGATTGAGAGGTTCCCCCTGTAAGGAGGAGAAGATTCCAGTAGAGATCCACCCAGGTAAGGGATTTGTTCAGCACTTCTGATGGCCCCCAGGGGTTCTCCGGTGGAAAACAAATGGTTTCAAATCAACTGGTGTCATAAAGTTCTACAGATTTGTAAATTGCTTTTAAAAATCTTAACCCTTCCAATACTTATCAGCTACTTTATGCTCCACAGTAAGTTGTGTAGTTCTTTCCAGTCTAACCACCTTGCTTTCTGCTGACACCTCTGTCCATGTCAGGAACTGTCCAGAGTAGATGCAAATCCCTAAAATTCCTCTCCTGCTCTCGACAGTCCCTGACATGGACAGATGTGTCAGCAGAGATAATTGTGGTCAGACAGGAAAGAATTACACAACTTCCTGTAGAGTATACAGCAGCTGATAACTACGGGAAGGGTAAAGATTTTATTAGCTGCTGTATACTATATAGGAAGTTGTGTAGTTCTTTCCTGTCTGACCACAATTATCTCTGCTGACACTGATGTCCATGTCAGGAACTGTCCAGAGCAGGAGAGGGATTTGGGGATTTGCGTCTACTCTGGACAGTTGGTGACATGGACAGAGGTGTCAGCAGAGAGCACTGTGGTCAGACTGGAAATAACTATACAACTTCATGTGGAGCTTACAGCAGCTAAGTACTGGAAGGGATAAGATTTTTATATAGAAGTAATTTACAGATCTGTATAACTTTCTGGAGCCAGTTGATTTAAAAAACATTTTTTTTTTCTCTGGAGTACCCCTTTAAAGATTTAGGGGGCTTTGGGTTCAGCTGTGACACATTGAGGATACTACATAATGTATGTGAAGTGCTAGATGTTTTACATATGGATTGTTACTGGAGAATATCAAATCCTCCCCTAGGACCCCCAAAAACACATTTGCTAACGTAGGAGCGACCGGTGTCCCCATCGTGGTCCCATCTTCTTGAATGTACAATTTATTATTAAATTCAAAGGCATTGTCAATAATTTGCATAGGTAGTCTGCATGCAATACGACATAATGGCCGGAGGCCAGCAGTTGATGCCGGGCAGCCTGCACAGCCGCACCCTGGGAGATGAGAGGGTACAGGCTCTCCATGTCAATGCTGGCCAATGTACACACGCAGTCCCATGGAAAAAGTAGTAAAAAAAGAAACAGCCATTCATAAAAACTGACACATACTACTAGCAGATGAGGTCTAATGAGATGTCACCAGTAATGGACCACTTATTTCGTTTCGTAGAAGTAAAAACTTACGAGATTGTTTGGTCTGGGGTAAAAAAAGACAAATTTAACTGGTGAGAAAAACATCTTCCAATGGGTAATTTCTAATGTGGAAATTGTAATTGCTTTGATTGAACGTGTGTAATGCAGCAGATCAGACTGGGAGCAAATAATTTAGTAATGAAATATTTTATTACTTGTAAAGCAAAATATTTAGCATATGCATAAATTTGTGATTGCAGTGTCCTATTATATAGGTAAACCTATCCGTCCATTGTACATACGAGAGAACACTTTCATTCGCTGGTTACAGGTCCAGGCTGCCCGAGAGTCTTGGAGCATATGATTACTCTTATCAATAACAAATAAGAGTGTTTATTAGCATTGTCATTGGTGAAACCACAATGAGGAGGAGGGGAAAGACATAGAGCACTATAATCAGTGGTGAAACCACAATGAGGAGGAGGAGGGGATAGACATAGAGCACTATAATCAGTGGTGAAACCACAATGAGGAGGAGGGGATAGACATAGAGCACTATAATCAGTGGTGAAACCACAATGAGGAGGAGGAGGGGATAGACATAGAGCACTATAATCAGTGGTGAAACCACAATGAGGAGGAGGAGGGGATAGACATAGAACATTATAATCAGTGGTGAAACCACAATGAGGAGGAGGAGGGGATAGACATAGAGCACTATAATCAGTGGTGAAATCACAATGAGGAGGAGGGGATAGACATAGAGCACTATAATCAGTGGTGAAACCACAATGAGGAGGAGGAGGGGATAGACATAGAGCACTATAATCAGTGGTGAAACCACAATGAGGAGGAGGGGATAGACATAGAGCACTATAATCAGTGGTGAAACCACAATGAGGAGGAGGAGGGGATAGACATAGAGCACTATAATCAGTGGTGAAACCACAATGAGGAGGAGGAGGGGATAGACATAGAACATTATAATCAGTGGTGAAACCACAATGAGGAGGAGGAGGGGATAGACATAGAGCACTATAATCAGTGGTGAAATCACAATGAGGAGGAGGGGATAGAACACTATAATCAGTGGTGAAACCACAATTAGGAGGAGGAGGGGATAGACATAGAACACCATAATCAGTGGTGAAACCACAATGAGGAGGAGGAGGGGATAGACATAGAGCACTATAATCAGTGGTGAAACCACAATGAGGAGGAGGAGGGGATAGACATGGAGCACTATAATCAGTGGTGAAACCACAATGAGGAGGAGGAGGGGATAGACATAGAGCACTATAATCAGTGGTGAAACCACAATGAGGAGGAGGGGATAGACATAGAGCACTATAATCAGTGGTGAAACCACAATGAGGAGGAGGAGGGGATAGACATAGAGCACTATAATCAGTGGTGAAACCACAATGAGGAGGAGGAGGGGATAGACATAGAACATTATAATCAGTGGTGAAACCACAATGAGGAGGAGGAGGGGATAGACATAGAGCACTATAATCAGTGGTGAAACCACAATGAGGAGGAGGGGATAGACATAGAGCACTATAATCAGTGGTGAAACCACAATGAGGAGGAGGGGATAGACATAGAGCACTATAATCAGTGGTGAAACCACAATGAGGAGGAGGAGGGGATAGACATAGAACATTATAATCAGTGGTGAAACCACAATGAGGAGGAGGAGGGGATAGACATAGAGCACTATAATCAGTGGGGAAACCATAATGAGGAGGAGGAGGGGATAGACATAGAGCACTATAATCAGTGGTGAAACCACAATGAGGAGGAGGGAATAGACATAGAGCACTATAATCAGTGGTGAAACCACAATGAGAAGGAGGAGGGGATAGACATAGAGCACTATAATCAGTGGTGAAACCACAATGAGGAGGAGGGGATAGACATAGAGCACTATAATCAGTGGTGAAACCACAATGAGGAGGAGGAGGGGATAGACATAGAACATTATAATCAGTGGTGAAACCACAATGAGGAGGAGGAGGGGATAGACATAGAGCACTATAATCAGTGGTGAAACCACAATGAGGAGGAGGAGGGGATAGACATAGAACACTATAATCAGTGGGGAAACCATAATGAGGAGGAGGAGGGGATAGACATAGAGCACTATAATCAGTGGTGAAACCACAATGAGGAGGAGGGAATAGACATAGAGCACTATAATCAGTGGTGAAACCACAATGAGGAGGAGGAGGGGATAGACATAGAGCACTATAATCAGTGGTGAAACCACAATGAGGAGGAGGGGATAGACATAGAGCACTATAATCAGTGGTGAAACCACAATGAGGAGGAGGTGGGGATAGACATAGAGCACTATAATCAGTGGTGAAACCACAATTAGGAGGAGGGGATAGACATAGAGCACTATAATCAGTGGTGAAACCACAATGAGGAGGAGGGGATAGACATAGAGCACTATAATCAGTGGTGAAACCACAATTAGGAGGAGGGGATAGACATAGAGCACTATAATCAGTGGTGAAACCACAATGAGGAGGAGGAGGGGATAGACATAGAGCACTATAATCAGTGGTGAAACCACAATGAGGAGGAGGAGGGGATAGACATAGAACCCTGCAAAGGGAAACAGAATATATACTGAAGACTAAAGCCGTGGGACCTCTAGGTCTAAACGAGCGCAGTGATCTACATGTATTTCCGTTAATTTGAGTAGTGTTCAAACAAATTGGTAACATGCCGTTTATATGCGGAAAGATTTTTATTAAAAAAAAGTCTGTTGGTTTTCGGTCTATCCTGTCCACCTGCAATGAGTAACTATATAGTGCAATGACCCTCCTATCGTTACCGTTAACATGATTGGTATTTTAATTATATTCTATGAAGGGTATTTTTTAAATAAAGTTTTGTTGTATAAAAGGGAGGGGATTTACCTGTGATGTCAGAGGTCACGATTAAGCACCTGTGGCGGTGTGAAACTGCACGTCAGACATTTGTATTTTGTACCCATGGTGTCTAAATAAACAAGAAAAAAGGCAATGCCATGTGGTGAGTGCCATCTTCTGTTCTTATAAGGATTGTTTCTTACAACAATATTAAAGGGGTACTCCGCCCCTAGACATCTTATCCTCTATCCAAAGGATAGATTATAAGATGTCTGATCGCGGAGGTCCCACTGTTGGGACAACCCCCCCACGATCTCTCCTGCAGCACCCCAGACATCCAGACATCCAGTGCACAGAGCGAACTTTGGTCTGTGCCTGATGACTGGCAATGTGGGGCGGAGGCTCGTGACATAACAACCTTGCCCCCTCAATGTAAATCTATGGGAGTGGATGTGTCGGCCGTCACGCCCCCTCCCATAGACTTGTATTGAGGGGGCGTGACATCTCGAGCCATCAGCGCTGCATCAGACATCTTATTTCCTATCCTTTGTTGGTGGAGTACCCCTTTTAACCCCTTAAGGACCAGGCCATTTTATACCTTAAGGACCGGAGCGTTTTTTGCACATCTGACCACTGTCACTTTAAACATTAATAACTCTGATGCTTTTACTTATCAATCTGATTCCGAGATTGTTTTTTCGTGACATATTCTACTTTAACGTAGTGGTAAAATTTTATGGTAACTTGCATCCTTTCTTGGTGAAAAATCCCAAAATTTGATGAAAAAAATGAAAATTTTGCATTTTTCTAACTTTGAAGCTCTCTGCTTGTAAGGAAAATGGATATTCAAAATATATTTTTTTTGGGTTCACATATACAATATGTCTACTTTATGTTTGCATCACAAAATTTATGAGTTTTTACTTTTGGAAGACACCATAGGGCTTCAAAGTTCAGTAGCAATTTTGAAATTTTTCACAAAATTTTCAAACTCACTATTTTTCAGGGACCAGTTCAGTTTTGAAGTGGATTTGAAGGGTCTTCATATTAGAAATACCCCATAAAAGACCCCATTTTAAAAACTACACCCCCTAAAGTATTCCAAAAAACATTCAGTAAGTGTATTAACCCTTTAGGTGTTTCACAGGAATAGCAGCAAAGTGAAGGAGAAAATTCAAAATCTTCATTTTTTACACTCGCATGTTCTTGTAGACCCAATTTTTGAATTTTTGCAAGGGATAAAAAGGAAACATTTTTTACTTGTATTTGAAACCCAATTTCTCTCGAGTAAGCACATACCTCATATGTCTATGTTAATTGTTCGGCGGGCGCAGTAGAGGGCTCAGAAGGGAAGGAGCGACAAATGGTTTTTGGGGGGCATGCCGCATTTAGGAAGCCCCTATGGTGCCAGGACAGCAAAAAAAAAAACACATGGCATACCATTTTGGAAACTAGACCCCTCAGGGAAGGTAACAAGGGGTAAAGTGAACCTTAATACCCTACAGGTGATTCACGACTTTTGCATATGTAAAAAAAAATATATATTTTTTTTACCTAAAATGCTTGGTTTCCCAAAAATTTAACATTTTTAAAAAGGGTAATAGCAGAAAATACCCCCCAAAATTTGAAGCCCAATTTCTCCCGATACAGAAAACACCTCGCATGGGGGTGAAAAGTGCTCTGCTGGTGCACTACAGGTCTCAGAAGAGAAGGAGTCACATTTGGCTTTTTGAAAGCAAATTTTGCTCTGGGGGCATGCCGCATTTAGGAAGCCCCTATGGTGCCAGAACAGCAAAAAAAAAACACATGGCATACCATTTTGGAAACTAGACCCCTCGGGGAACGTAACAAGGGGTAACGTGAACCTTAATGCCCTACAGGTGTTTCACGACTTTTGCATATGTAAAAAAAAAATTATTTTTTACCTAAAATGCTTGTTTTCCCAAAATGTTTACATTTTTAAAAAGGGTAATAGCGGAAAATACCCCCCAAAATTTGAAGCCCAATTTCTCCCGATTCAGAAAACACCCCATATGGGGGTGAAAAGTGCTCTGCTGGCGCACTACAGGTATCAGAAGAGAAGGAGTCACATTTGGCTTTTTGAAAGCAAATTTTGCTCTGGGGGCATGCCGCATTTAGGAAGCCCCTATGGTGCCAGAACAGCAAAAAAAAAACACATGGCATAACATTTTGGAAACTAGACCCCTCGGGGAACGTAACAAGGGGTAATGTGAACCTTAATACCCTACAGGTGTTTCACGACTTTTGCATATGTAAAAAAATATATATATTTTTTACCTAAAATGCTTGTTTTCCCAAAAATTTTACATTTTTTAAAAGGGTAATAGCAGAAAATACCCCCCAAAATTTGAAGCCCAATTTCTCCCGAGTACAGCGATACCCCATATGTGGCCCTAAACTGTTGCCTTGAAATACGACAGGGCTCCAAAGTGAGAGCGCCATGCGCATTTGAGGCCTGAATTAGGGACTTGCATAGGGGTGGACATAGGGGTATTCTACGCCAGTGATTCCCAAACAGGGTGCCTCCAGCTGTTGTAAAACTCCCAGCATGCCTGGACAGTCAACGGCTATCTGGCAATACTGGGAGTAGTTGTTTTGCAACAGCTGGAGGCTCCGTTTTGGAAACAGTGGCGTACCAGACGTTTTTCATTTTTATTGGGGAGGGGGGTTGTATAGGGGTATGTGTATATGTAGTGTTTTTTACTTTTTATTTTATTGTGTGTTAGTGTAGTGTAGTGTTTTTAGGGTACAGTCACACGGGCGGGGGTTCACAGTAGTTTCTCGCTGGCAGTTTGAGCTACGGCAGAAAATTTGACGCAGCTCAAACTTGCAGCCGGATACTTACTGTAATCCTCCGCCCATGTGAGTGTACCCTGTACGTTCACACTGGGGAGGGGGGAACATCCAGCTGTTGCAAAACTACAACTCCCAGCATGTACGGTCTATCAGTGCATGCTGGGAGTTGTAGTTTTGCAACAGCTGGAGGCACACTGGTTGTGAAACACCGAGTTTGGTAACAAACTCAGTGTTTTGCAACCAGTGTGCCTTCAGCTGTTGCAAAAGCTACAACCCCCAGCATGTACGGACAGCGGAAGGGCATGCTGGGTGTTGTAGTTATGCAACAGCTGGAGGCATACTACATTGGCTGGGGATGCTGGGGATTGTAGTTATGCAACAGCTGGAGACACACTGGTTTACTACTTAACTCAGTGTGCCTTCAGCTGTTGCAAAACTACAACTCTCAGCAGTCACCGACAGCCAACGGGCATGCTGGGAGTTGTAGTTATGCAACCACCAGATGCACCACTACAACTCCCAGCATGCACTTTAGCTGATTGTGCAAGCTGGGAGTTGTAGTTACACAACAGCTGAAGGTACACTTTTCCATAGAAAGAATGTGCCTCCAGCTGTTGCAAAACTACAAGTCCCAGCATGCCCATAAGGGCATGCTGGGAGTTGTGGTGGTCTGCCTCCTGCTGTTGCATAACTACAGCTCCCAGCATGCCCTTTTTGCATGCTGGGAGCTGTTGCTAAGCAACAGCAGGAGGCTGTCACTCACCTCCAACGATCCTCGCCGCACAGGTCAGTCCCTCGTCGTCTCCGCCGCCGCCGCTGCTCCTGGGGCCCCGATCCCAACAGGGGCGCCGGGGATCGGGGTCCCCAGCACCCGGGGTGCACGTCCCGCACCCGCTCACGTCCTCCGGAAGAGGGGCGGAGCGGGTTGCGGGAGTGACACCCGCAGCAGGCGCCCTGATTGGTCGGCCGGTAATCCGGCCGACGAATCAGGGCGATCGTGAGGTGGCACCAGTGCCACCTCACCCCTGCTGGCTCTGGCTGATCGGGGCCGTCTCTGACGGCCCCGATCAGCCAATAATTCCGGGTCACCAGGTCACTGGAGACCCGATTGACCCGGAATCCGCCGCAGATCGCTGGACTGAATTGTCCAGCGATCTGCGGCCATCGCCGACATGGAGGGGGCATAATGACCCCCCTGGGCGATATGCCCCGATGCCTGCTGAACGATTTCAGCAGGCATCGGGGACCGGCTCCGCTCCAGATGGTTGCGGGGGGCCGGTAAAACACATGACGTTCTCATACGTCATGTGTCCTTAAGGACTCGGAAATGGAGACGTATGAGAACGTCATGTGTCCTTAAGGGGTTAAGGATCACCCGAGTGTTTGATTTATTACATGTCCTTTTATTGTTTACATTACAGAAATATATATAGGAACTGTGTCAGATATTTCCATGTTATTGTGTTTATATGTTTATATTGAAACTCTGCCAATAAGACATAGATACTTAAAATATAACTTTTACTTGATTTTTGTAAAAAGGACAGAAAATATAACGATGGTGACAAAATAAAATAAACTAAATTACATATTCTCAGCAATTTTTCTATTCCAAATACTTATTGTATAGTATAGGCTTAATGTAGGCCTGTGGGCTACATATAAGCCTATTGGCTTGTTTATAGGGAGGGAAAAAGGGATACAGGTGAGTGCCCTAAAAAATTATGAATACCTATACTAAACAACATTCCCTAACTAATATAAGTGTATAGGGAAAGGATATACATAAACCACAATTAAATAAACATCAAAGTGGTAATAGCATGTGCAGAATTTCTCATACTTCTTATCCTACGCGTTTCTCCCATCTCATATAAATTGGTTCATCAGGGTTAAAAGAGAAATGATGAACAAGAACCAGATAATGTTATGTAGTTTGCTGAAGGGAAATAGAAGAAAGTGATAAAAAGATGGTCACTAACAGTCACCGTCAAAATGTCAGATCAGTCACCAATGGTCCTGGGAGAGTAGATTTGGTGGGGGAGTCTTTTGTACATATACAGATAAATGTGCAAAATGTATAATGCAATATTGACACATTATAATCAGAGCTCCTACGTTTTAAGATATTAAAGCTTAACACATATATTAAGATTGATGGATATATCACACTGATGGCAACCTTAAAATGGAAAAAAAAGGACATTTTTTAGAAACCTATCATATAGATAACAAATAGAAAAGGTAGATGCCGATGTACATTAGATTCATACCTTATACAGTGGAAGCCCAATGGCTACGAGATATACAATCAAGTTTGAAGATGGTTCAGAAACTACTGTATAGGTGACTATCCCACCAAAAGATGTCTAGGTATAAAATAAGAGTAAGGCTGGGTTCACACTACGTTTTCTCCCATACGGGAGCGCATACGGCAGGGGGGAGCTAAAACCTCGCGCTCCCGTATGCCTTCGTATGCGCTCCCGTATGTAATTCATTTCAATGAGCCGGCCGGAGTGAAACGTTCGCTCCGGTCGGCTCATTTTTGCGCCGTATGCGCTTTTACAACCGGACCTAAAACTGTGGTCAACCACGGTTTGAGGTCCGGTCGTAAAAGCGCATACGGCGCAAAAATGAGCCGACCGGAACGAACGTTTCACTCCGGCCGGCTCATTGAAATTAATTACATACGGGAGCGCAAGGTTTTAGCTCCCCCTGCCGTATGCGCTCCCGTATGGGAGAAAACGTAGTGTGAACCCACCCTAACTTAGCAGAGTGAACATAACAAAATAATATAATAGACCCTTAGCCAACCACATATGATGATGATCTATTAGACAGATGATAGGTACCTTCAAAAGGTCAGTACGCGACATATGGACCATGATGCAATGGACATACCTCCTAGAAGACCCAGATATCTGAAGGGCTATATGAAGAAATAGAGGAAGATATAGGACTGAACTTATTACCGTGTTTCAGTGAGGGGGTGCTGAAGTCACTGATATCATATCCCCTTAAATATAAAGTAAATGTTATTGTGTTTAGAACAATAATATATTTCCTTTCATTCTGAACAGACAGTGGAGGACATGGTTATTCAGAATATTCTCTGGGAGGATACCCTACGGTGCCAATGATTCATCCCGGACATCACTGCCGCGATCCGTCCTCTTCTGCTTCTCACCAAGATCAGCCTTGTCCTCTTCTTACAGACGTGACCGCACAACACAGAGGGGGGGAATTATTTCCTGGCTCGGAATGTCGGAAACCGCCTTCCGAATGTGTGAAATGTTTTACTCAGAGTGGTGGTGTGTGTAATCACCTGATTCATAAAGACTTGAAGAAGTTTTCATGTTCACTCTGTGGGAAGTTTTTTACCCGGAAATCCTATCTTTTTCATCATCAGAGAATTCACACCGGGGTGCGGCCTTTTCCATGTGCAGAATGCGGGAAATGCTTTACCCAAAAATCTGTCCTAGTTCAGCATCAGAGAATTCACACTGGGGAGAAACCGTTTTCCTGTTCGGAATGTGGAAAATATTTTACCATCAAATCAAGTCTGGTGGAACATCTAAAAATTCACACAGGAGAAAAGCCTTTCTTATGTATGAATTGTGGGAAAAGTTTCTCCAAGAAATCAGATCTTGTTAAACATCACAGGTTTCACACTGGTGAGAAGCCATTTTCGTGTTTAGAATGTGGTAGATGTTTTGCCAACAAGTCAAATCTTATAGCGCATCAGAGGAGTCACACCGGGGAAAGGCCCTTCCCATGCATGGCATGTGGGAAATGTTTTACAAAAAAATCTATTCTTTCTAAACATCACATGTTACATACAGAAGGAAGGGACTTTTCTTGTTCAGAATGTGGGATGATCTTTACAAAAAAAAATGATTTTGTTAACCATCAGAGAACTCACATGGGTGAGAAGCTGTTTACATGTATAGAATGTGGGAAATGTTTCACCCGGAAATCAGTTCTCATTCAACATCAAAGAGTTCACACAGGAGAGAAGCCATTTTCATGTTCTAAATGTGGGAAATGTTTCACTCAGAAATCAGATCTTGGTGATCATCAGAGAATCCATACAGGAGAAAAGCCATTTTCTTGTTTGGACTGTGGGAAATATTTTACTAAGAAATCAAGTTTGGCTCAACATCAGAGAATTCACACAGGAGAGAAGCCGCATTCATGTTCAGTTTGTGGGAATTGTTTTACTCAGAAATCGTATCTTATTAGACATCAAAAAATTCACACGGGGGAGAAGCCATTTTCATGTTCAGAATGTGGGAAAGGATTTACACAGAAAGTCGGCCTCGTAGCACATTTAAAAGTTCACACAGGGGAGAAGACCCTTACACATTTCGAGACCCCGAAACTGTACGACCATGAAAGACTTGGGATGGGGGAGAAGCCATAGGTGATAGAGGGCAGATCAATGTCCTTTTGCACCAGATCTACAGGCGGCTGACTTCTCCCGGGCAGCCTCCATGTGCATTCATCAGTTTGTTCTGGATGGCGGGCGGGGTGATGACTTGTGTTATGATTAGAGATGAGCCAACTTACAGTAAATTAGATTCGTCACAAACTTCTCGGCTCGGCAGTTGATGACTTATCCTGCGTAAATTAGTTCAGCCTTCAGGTGCTCCGGTGGGCTGGAAAAGGTGGATACATTCCTAGGAAAGAGTCTCCTAGGACTGTATCCACCTTTTCCGGCCACCGGAGCACCTGAAAGCTGAACTAATTTATGCAGGATAAGTCATCAACTGCCGAGCCGAGAAGTTTGTGACGAATCGAATTTACTGTAAGTTCACTCATCTCTAGTTATGATGTCACATTGTAATGAAGCTGAATGTTATTATATAAAGAGATGTGTGAGGCTGAAGATGAGTATACGGCATCATGTTATTGTCCGTGTGTATTCTGGGCGGAGCTGTTTGTACAGCGTCATATTGTGGCCATTGATATGAGGAATGGGATTCATAGGTTGTAAATGTTTCAGAACAATGTGGGAAACACTTAAAGGGATCTTCTCATCTGCCCTTTTCAGCTCATAGCAGAGGCTTCTCTCTCTCGTTCTGCTTTCAGGAGGGGGCGCTCTTGCTCTGGGATTCACATGGGGCAGAAGCTCTCCAGGTTTTGTGCAAATTGCTATCACTTTGTATAACTCACTGATACAGTACAGGTGCACACAAGCAGAAGAGCTATTGCTGACTGTAGCCTGCATAAATTAGTTCAGCTTTCAGGTGCTCCAGTGGGCTGGAAAAGGTGGATACAGTCCTAGGAAAGTCTCCAGACCAGAACACCTGAAAGCTGAACTAATTTATGCAGGCTAAAGTAAGCAGCCGCCGAGCCGCGAAGTTTGTGATGTATCGAATCCCGTGTGTGTGTGTGTGTGTGTGTGTGTGTGTGTGTGTGTGTGTGTGTGAGAGAGAGAGAGAGAGAGAGAGAGAGAGAGAGAGAGAGAGAGAGAGAGACGACAGACGACAGACGACAGACGTCCACTGCTTCACAGTAATAAGAAGTGGTCTGTAACCTGTAGTAGCAGCTGTACCATAAGGAGGCCAGTATGATAATCTATAGACATAACTGGATGTTTACATTCCCGCATTGCTGCAGAGGAAGCTTGAAATAAAAGGAACAAGAGGCGCTTCCTTGTGTAAATCCTTCCAATACTGGAGACAGGTAACAAGTGAGCCAAGAACCGACTCACCTCAAATGGTTGTGCTTATCCCGACACAACCAGTACAAGAACATGATGATATAGGGGTGCAGCTACGTCCTTCTATGGATAGACCTTAATAAAATGGGAATGGTTGGGGATATTAACTTCCTGTTTGTGGCACATTAGTATATGTGAGGGGGGAAACTTTTCAAAATGGGTGGTGACCATGGTGGCCATTTTGAAGTCGGCCATTTTGAATCCAACTTCTGCTTTTTCAATAGGAAGAAGGTCATAGTAAGTTCAACCCTATTGGGAATTTCACAAGAAAAAGAATGATGTGCTTGGTTTTAACGTAACTTTATTCTTTCATGAGTTATTTACAAGTTTCTGACCACTTATAAAATGTGTTCAATGTGCTGCCCATTGTGTTGGATTGTCAATGCAACCCTCTTCTCTATATACTGCTGTATACTACTATATACACCGCAGGAGAAATGCTAGCACAGGCTTTCAGTATCCGTATAAACTGCTATATACACCGCAGGAGAAATGCTAGCACAGGCTTCCAGTATCTGTATACACTGCTATATACTACTATATACACCGCAGGAGAAATGCTAGCACAGGCTTCCAGTATCCGTAGTTTCAGGTGCTGCACATCTCGTATCTTCACAGCATAGACAATTGCCTTTAAATGACCCCAAAGATAAAAGTCTAAGGGGGTTGATCGGGAGACCTTGGGGGCCATTCAACTGGCCCACGACGACCAATCCAGTTTCCAGGAAACTGTTCATCTAGGAATGCTCGGACCTGACACCCATAATGTTGTGGTCACCATCTTGCTGAAAAAACTCAGGGAACGTGCCAGCTTCAGCGCATAAAGAGGGAAACACATCATCATGTAGCAATTTTGCTTATCCAGTGGCCTTGAAGTTTCTATTGATGAAGAATGGCCCCACTATCTTTGTGGAAAGAACTGTGGTCTGCATTGCAGCAGAAAAGATCGGTGTATTCGGGCGCTCTCCTCACAGATGTTGGTCAGTCCAGGATAGGACACAGATCAAATCCAAAATGGGAAGTAATTTAAGCAAATGGACTTTATTTGGCATAAGAGAAAAAAAACAATAAAAAAGCCATATGGGTGGGACTACGCGTTTCGAAGGGCTTGATCCCCTCTTCGTCAGGTCCAATGATTATACAGGGGGAAGATGCCGTCATTTATACCGACAGAAATACCACAAAAATTACAAACAAATGATTAAAAATTGTAAAAAATACAATAAAATGTTAATACACAAAACTGTACCAAGATAATTTAAATATTATAAAGAGATCGATAAAATACCAATGTGCAGTAGTATCTGTAAAATGTGCATAGGTGACTTAGTGCTACGAGAACTAGTAACCCTTTCTGTGCGGAACCTCGATGTACTGGTTCGCTAGAGGAAGTGCAGACTCTGTTTAGTGCAACAGGATGGAACTGGTCCGTACCTGGTATGGGAGACTCCTGGAGATAAAAAACTACCCGAGATAAAACTATATATGCGGGCTGCATTAATTCTTAAATGGATAATATTTTTTTTTTATCGGATATTGATATATAGTATAAAATTATTTATATTTTTATTTATAATTTTGGTACCATATTTTTAAGGTTTGATATATCTTAATTGCATAAGCATGCTGGTAGATTTTAGCGAATCAATTCGATCGCTTCATTAAGCCTGTGTGGTTGCAACGTTTGAAGATGGTAGATCCAGTACATCTCCTTTTTTGCCAGAGCCTCCAAATGATTTCCACAATTTTCGGGTATGTGGTCTATGGGTAAGATGGTTATGCTATCCTCCGTTCCTCCATGTTTTATCGACAAGTGTCTGGAGAGACTATGGCACATAAAGTTCTTTTTAATATTACATCTGTGCTGATTTAATCTAATATGTAATTGTTGTGATGTAAGGCCCACATACTGTTTTTCCACAGTTACAAGTTACAAGATAGATGACAAACTTGGTCTGACAGGTCATATGGAATTTTATTGGAAATTTTTCTTTCGTATATGAACTGAAAAATTCTGTACTCCCATCCTCAATTCTCCGACAACAGAGGCATCTTTTGTTTCCACATTTAAAAACCCCCTTAGTTTGTGAGGATTCTATTGTGGTGTCTTTTTTGTATGTTTGTCTCTTCAATTTGCTCGGAGCGATGATATTCTTTAATGAAGGCGCTCTCCTGAAGGTGAGTCTTGGTTGGGATGGTATAATATCCTTCAGGTAGGGATCATTTTTCAGAAGATTCCAGTGTTTATTTAGGATATTCTTTATTTTCTGATGACCCATGGAGTAGGTAGTAATAAAATTGATATTATAAATAACCTTTAGCTTTTTTTCTTTACAGTTGGGAAATCTTGGGGTTCATCGGCAACAGACATTCCTCTTGTGTAAGTCCCCGTGCTTTAATATATGCATTATTTATAAGTGGTTTTGAATAAACTTTTGCTACAAAACTTTTTTTTAATATTATGGATTGTTTGGAAAAAGTGCTTAAATCTGTACAGTTTTTTCTGACTCGGCGAAACGGACCATAAGGAATGTTTTCTTTCCACTTCTTATAATGTCCACTAAGAAAAGGGACATAACTATTTGAATCGACTGTCTTGAAGAATGTAGCCATTGTAATTTTATTATTTTCATGAGAAATCGAGAGGTCCAGAAATTCAATGGTCGTATCTGATATGTTGGGAATAAAATTAATACCCCAATTGTTTTTGTTAATCTCACAAATAACAGTTTTGATTTGTTCCAATGAGCCTTTCCATAATATTTACAAGTCGTCTATATATCGTTTATAGACGATAGCATGTTCCTGGAAGAGAGTATTTTTGGTGAGATGTTCATCCTCAAATTGGCCCATGAACAAATTTGCATATGATGGGGCGACCCTATCGGTGGGGCCTATGACTATATTTTCATTATTTTTCAAGGATTTCAATGCTTTCTGTTCAACAACAGTCAGATGGCCCTCCTTTGTTCTGGATTTGAATTTTTCAGGGAGGCTCTTTAAATCCTCGGCTACTAATTCATGAAAAGATTTCAGAAAGTGTCCTTGGCTCTCCACAGGATAGAACCTGGATTTTGGCTTAACATCCGGATGTATTCCTTTTTGGGGTGGAATGTCTGTATTTTTTGACCACACTGATGAATTATGAAGAGAAAAATAACGTTGGAGAGTGAGGCGTCTCGTAAATTTGTGTAAATCCAGAAACCAATCAAATTTGTCTGGATTATGTTTGGGACAATAGGACAATCCTTTTTGTAACATATAATTCTCCTTGATTCAGAATATGATCAGATAAATTGAATTTTTTTATTACAGTGTTTGAATTTATTTCTGTACTTATTCCACTTTGCATTAGAGGTACATTTTAGTTGGTTTTACGAGATGCCTCACTCTCCGTTATTTTTCTCTTCCTAATTCATCAGTGTGGTCAAAAAATGCAGACATACCACCACAAATAGGAATACATCCGGATGTTAAGCAGAAATCCAGGTTCTATCCTGTGGAGAGCCAAGGACACTTTCTGAAATCTTTTCATGAATTAGTAGCCGAGGATTTAAAGAGCCTCCCTGAAAAATTCAAATCCAGAACAAAGGAGAGTCACCTGACTGTTGTTAAACAGAAAGCATTGAAATCCTTGAAATATAATGAAAATATAGTCATAGGCCCCGCCCATAAGGGGGGCGGTATTGTAGTCCAAAGTTACGAGGATTACAATATAGAAGTGTGGAAAACCCTGGGGGATATGAAATATTCCAAACAGATTGAAGGAGATCCATTCTCCATTTTGCAACGGGAGATTGCAGATCTCCTTGATAAGAATCTATCAAGAAATATTATCAGCAAAAGAGAGAAAAGTTTTTTTATGGATTCGGAATCCTTCTCATCCTTTTTATTACCATTTGCCGAAAGTGCATAAGGATCAGAAATGCCCTCCAGGCAGACCAATTATTTCTGGTTAGAACAGCGCAACCAGCAATATCTCCCAATATTTGGACCTAGTCTTGCAGGATTATGTCCAGAACTTACCGTGTTATCTAAAGAACTCAGATCAGCTAATCACACTATTAAAAGATATACAATGGGAAGAAAATATGTTATTTGTAACTATGGACGTATCTGCTCTTTATAGCAATATTAAACTTGAACTAGGTCTAAAAAGCACCCTGTCCTTCTTAGAAGCCGACCCCAGAATACCCCCAGGACAAGTGACCTTTTTAATGGACTGTTTGAAATTAATTTTAGATAATCATTTTTTTTTTTACTTATGATGGGATAACCATGCAACCGATCCGGGGTACGACGATGGGGACTTGGGTCGCCCCATCATATGCAAATTTGTTCATATGCCAATTTGAGGAAGAACATCTCACCAAAAACACTCTCTTCCAGGAACATGCTATCGTCTATAAGCGCTTCATAGACGACTTGTTCATATTATGGAAAGGCTCATTGGAACAAATCGAAACTGTTATTTGTGAGATTAACCAAAACAATTGGGGTATTAATTTTATTCACAGCAAAATGGACGCGTTTGGAGCGCATGCGCGCTCTTGATCACCATAACACCTGTGCTCAACCGCCTCCCTTTATGCAAAGCAAAAGGAGGAGGAGATCCCGTTTAAGACATATCAACAAATGTATATAAGATTATTTCATCAAAACAAAACTTGAACCGCAGATGTAAAAGAAAATTGCGGTGCACGTTTATGACATTGGAGTAAATGTTACTATTATGCTCATGTATGTCAAAAAAGACACACAAAAAATGTGTAGTGTATGCAAATGGTATGCAGATGGTATTGCACTTACATATAACTAAAATAAATGAGTTGAATTGTAAACTATGAACTATAGAAAAAACGCACACATGGAGATAAACTTTACATTTTTTCTACCCATAATTGTTTTTCTGGTTGTGTGCAGTGGTATGGAAGATTCATAGATGATCTCCTTCTTATTTGGAGGGGTGATATGTCCTCCATACCACTGTTCATAAGCTATCTCAATAACAATGATTTTAATTTAAAATTCACTTTTCATGCAGATTCCAACACCACAAATTTTTTGGATTTAAAAATGACAGGTGTTGTAGATCAACAGATTCAGACTGAAACTTATAGAAAACCCATATCAGCGAATACCGTTTTGAGGGCTGATAGCAATCATCCCCCCCAAACCATTCGGGCAATACCTATAGGGGAGCTCACAAGGCTGAAGCAAAATTGCACCTTACAGACCACATACTCAATACAGGCACATATGTTAGAAAATCGTCTGATTAAGCGGGGTTACAAACAGGCCAGTCTGAACAGAGCCAAGAGCATAGTGGATAGCAAGAACCGCTCCAGCCTTGTGAGACCCAAAGAAAAGGTTGGAACTAATTTGCACAGAAAACACAATTTTGGAGAATTTGCTGCCAGACCAGTTTTGGCTATCACTTACAGTCCACAATTCAGAACTATAAAAAACATAATATATTAACACCTACACCTATTAAAGGATGATGAAAAAATATCCAAAATTCTGGCATCTGGACTGTCAGTGGTACCAAAGAGAGCGGCCACACTTAGGGATAAACTATCCCCAAGTTTAATAACGACAGAAAGCCAAGTGTGAACAGATGGTTGGACTGTGTTGGTTTCTACAAATGTGGAGCAACACGGTGCAAAGCCTGTGGAGTGGCCCAGGTATGCAAAGAATTTAAAAATTCAGCAGACAACAGTACACACAAAATTAAACAATATCTAAATTGTAATTCCACCAACGTGGTTTACATCATTGAGTGTGTTACCTGCAATCTAAGATACATAGGATGCACAACCCGTAAACTAAAGACCACAATTCGGGAGCACCTCAGTGATGTAACCAGTACGAACATCAATAGAAACAAATCTGGAGCGTCCATGCATTTTAGGGAAACACACAATGCTAGCGTCAGTAGTTTCAGAATGTATGCCATTGAAAAACTATTTAAAAAAACGCGTGGTAGGGATCTGCAGCGCAGGCTTCTGAGCCGCGAAGCATATTGGCAGTTTGCGCTGCAAACGAGAACACCACATGGATTGAACAAGAGATAGGAATTCATGTATCATTATTGAACCATATTCACATTTATCTCCATGTGTGCATTTTTTCTATAGTTCATAGTTTACAATTCAACTCATTTATTTTAGTTATATGTAAGTGCAATACCATCTGCATACCATCTGCATACACTACACATTTTTTGTGTGTCTTTTTTGACATACATGAGCATAATAGTAACATTTACTCCAATGTCATAAACGTGCACCGCAATTTTCTTTTACATCTGCGGTTCAAGTTTTGTTTTTTCTTTGTTTTTAACTTTTGTACCTGTCCGTCTGATGAAATAATCTTATATACATTTGTTGATATGTCTTAAACGGGATCTCCTCCTCCTTTTGCTTTGCATAAAGGGAGGAGGTTGAGCACAGGTGTTATGGTGATCAAGAGTGTGCATGCGCTCGAAACACGTCCATTTTGCTGTGAATCACTGGCCAGGTGGTGTGTGGGGAATTCTATCCATGCTGGATATTTTATGCTGCTGAATAACCAATAAATCGATGTTTTAGCGGAATTGCTGGATCGACTTTCTTCTTTTTGTGCTACGTGTATCAAGCCAGGCCAGGCTGAGGATCCGTTCAAGACCAGTGGGAGGTGAGCTGATTACTATCCTTCCTTCTTGTTGCATTAATTTTATTCCCAACATATCAGATACAACCATTTGAATTTCTGGACCTCTCGATTTCTCATGAAAATAATAAAATTACAACGGCTACATTCTTCAAGCCAGTCGATTCAAATAGTTATGTCCCTTTTCTTAGTGGACATTATAAGAAGTGGAAAGAAAACATTCCTTATGGTCCGTTTCGCCGAGTCAGAAAAAACTGTACAGATTTAAGCACTTTTTCCAAACAATCCATAATATTAAAAAAACGTTTTGTAGCAAAAGGTTATCCAAAACCACTTATAAATAATGCATATATTAAAGCACGGGGACTTACACAAGAGGAATGTCTGTCGTCCGGTCCTGGCTCATCCCCGGTTGCCAACGAACCCCAATATTTCCCAACTGTAAAGAAAAAAAGCTAAGGTTAATTATAATTTCTCTATCGGCTCCATTGGGGGACACAGACAGTGGGTGTATGTTGCTGTCTCTAGGAGGTGTGACACTATGGTAATAAAAAAAGTCAGTTCCTCCCAGCAGGATACACCCGCCCTCAGGCTCTGAGCTAGTCAGTTTAAGCTTAGTGTCTGAGGAGGTGGACATGGGCTGGATTCTCCAGACCAGGTCTTCTGTTTTTTATTTTCCTAGTTAGGGACGTGTTAGTTTTTTTATTCCTTTTTCTTTTTGTTTTCAGGTTGGGACTCGGGGACTGCGGTTCCCTGTTTCCCCATTGCGAGTAAGGGGGCACAGACATTGCGTAAATGCGCTGTTAACCCCCTCTCGCCAACGGTCAGCGTCTGGGTGGTACCTCATGGGTCCAGGTCCCCCTATGTCTCTGCTCGCCTCGCTCGTGCATAGCAGCTAGGCGTGATGCAGGGACCATAAGCTGACTGAAGACTTCACTGAAGACTCCATTAGGTAAGTTCTTCTGACTGAGGTAAGTACATTTCCCTTTCTCCCCTAGGTGCAAGGACTTGCAGCCTCTGGAGACCCTCAGTTTTTGCCCACCTTTTCAAGTTTATGGGGCTGGCTGGTACTCGGGCGAGCAGTGGCATATTTGGGAGCATAATTTCTTTATTACACTGTTTGTTAGTGCTCTCTGTGTGAGACTGTGTTTTATTACACTGTATGTAAGTGCTCTGTGTGAGACTGAGTTTTACTATGCGGCTGTGCCGCAGCGCCTTATATGGGGCTGACAGCTGCGGCGCTTTTTGTAGCCGAGCGCACAGAGCGCCAACTTACTTTCATTTTCTCCGGCAGCTGCTGCAGGTGTTTCTGCCGCCCGCTTACTTCCCCCGAGCGCGTATGTTCTTACATATGTGCTCGGGACAGGGAGCGGACGCCATTACTCCTTCGTCCCTGACTTGTACTTAGCTCCCCTCCTAGGGGCTGGAACTCTCGGGGCGCTCTCTCGCAGTGTGTGTGGTGATTTGAACTGTCTGGCGCTTGAAGCGCAACCTTCCTTCACCTCGGCAGCTGGTGGCTGCCGGGGGGGTGGGGAGATATGTGTGGCGCCCGCTCACTTCCCCGCGGGCGCACATGCGGCTGCATGTGCGCTCGGGGCATGGGGTAGGCGCCATTACTCTAGTTCTTCTCGATGGCTGGGGCACGGTAACTCCGCCCACAGTGCCGCTCGAGCTTCTGGTGGCGCGCATCGCCCTCCAATCAGCGCTCCGCGCACGTGTCTGGCGGGGGCCGATCGGCAGTGCCCCTGCTCTGGGAACGTCCCTCTCAGGGGTTAACTCTTCCTGCCATAGGGGACGCTATTCTGCCCTCCCTCTCCCTCCACATGGAGTGCAGCCACCACCCTCAGGTTTTTTCTCGGGTGGGCGGTCGTCTCTTACTTTTTCGAGACAACGGGACCACACACATTCAGGGAGTCCCGAACACCACGGTCTCCTCTGGGAAGCAGTTCCAGGAGACCCTCTTGTCCCTGCCCAGGGAGTCATTGTCTCTGTTCCTACAGGGGAATATTTGCGGGGCCTTTTATTCTACCTTTTTTTTGTGGTCACCCTGGAAGGCGGTTCTGTACGGCCGCTTCTGGGCCTCAAGCGTCTCACCGCCATCTTTGCTGCCACTTCCGTGGCATCCAGGGCACAAGAGGAGTTTCTTCCTTGGTGGACATCAAGCATGCCTACCTTCATATTCCTATATTTCCCAGCCATCTGCGATTCCTTTGCCCCTTTCCGGAGGGGCTTTTTCATCTCGTAGCCTATTCCTTTGGTCTGGCCTCTGCTCATCGGGTCTTCGCCTTGATCCTTGCACCAGTGATAGTCCTCTTGCGATCGTGCGGAGTCTCTGTGTTTCCTTACGTGGAAGACCTTCTCGTCGAGGCTCTCATCAGAGTCTAGACTCTAGGGACTGTGGGTCTTACACTCCAGACCCTGAATCGCTTTGGGTGGATGTTCAGCCGAGACGAGTCGTTTCTCTCTCCCACTCACTCTGTTCTTCTGGGACCTCACTTCTGCAGTCCCTGTCCGGATTTGTCTTCTGCTGGACAACCGTCTGACACTCCTGTCTGGTGTCCGCTCTCTTCGGGCCACGGCCCCGGTTTCCATACAAAATTGTATGGAAGTTTTGGGTCGGCTGGTAGCGGCCATGGAGACCGTGCCCTTTGCCAAGTTTTCATTATTGTCCCCTTCAAATGGCGGTTCTCTCTCTCTATGGGATAGATCTCCTCTGTTTCTCGGTCACAAGGTTGCTCTCCCTCGTCGGATCCGTGAGTCTTTGCTCTGGTGGCTCTGTTCCCCCTTTCTTCTTCAGGTTTGACCATTCCTTCCCTACTCGGGCAGGTAGTTATGACTGCTGCCACTCTGTCGGGCTGGGGTGGCATGTTCAGGACCTCTGGCCTCTCCGGGTAGCCCTTCTTCCAATACACTTTCCGGACTTGGGGCGATTTCTTCTTGTCTTCTTCATGGGGAGTCCCATCTTCTGTCCGCATCCAGTCGGACAACTCAAAGAGTCTCCTCTGGACGGAATGTATGTTTCCGGCCTTATTCAGCGGTTTCCTTCCAGGTGTGCTCACTGGGAAGCAGACTTCCTCAGCCAGTCCTCAGCCGACCCCAGCGAGCGGTCTCTACATCCAGTAGCCTTTGCACAGACCCGCATCCTCTGGGGCATTCTAGACTGAGACCTTTTCGTGTCCGGCACAATCTGAAGATTCTTTCATTTGTGTCGAGGTCCCAGGACACCCTGGCTCTAGCCGTGGCTGCCATTGGGATTCCTTGGGGTGGGTTTCCTCTGTCCTCTCTGTCCTCTCTGATTTCTCTTCTTGCTCTCCTTCCCAGGGTTCTGAGGAAGCTCAAAACAAGGGACGTCCCCGCCATTCTGATAGCTCCAGTTTGGCCCCGAAGTTCGTGTTACGCTGAAGTAGTCAGGCTCCGGGACGACGCTCCTCTGCGCCTTCCGTTCCGCCCGGATCTACTCTCTCAGGGTCCTCTTTGCCACCCCAATTTACAGTCGCTGCATTTGACGGCGTGGCGGTTGAGACCACGGTTTTGAGGGCCCGCGGGTTCTCTTCCCAAGTCATTTACGCCATGCTCAAGGCTAGTAAGCCCTCCTCCGCAGGAATTTACCACCGTACTGGGCGGTCTTATTTTCGTTGGTGTGAAACTCAGAAATTCTCCCCGGTGACCTTCTCGGTTCTCAGTCTTCTCTTTTTTTGCGGTCGGGGTTGGAACTGGGGTTGTTTCTCAGTTCCCTTAAAGGTCAGTTTTTGGCCCTTACTGTTCTTTCCAGAGGCCCCTGGCTTCTAATCCTCTTGTCCGGACCTTCCTGCAAGGTGTGGCGCACGCCTTCCCTCCTTAGTGGTCACTTTCTCTCTCTCACCTTCTCTCCCTTGGGACTTGTATTTGGTTCTGAGTGCCCTCCAGGGTGCACCCTTTGAGCCCCTTAGAGAGGTGTCTCTCTGCCTTCTTTCTTGGGAAGTGGCGTTTCTTGTGGCTGTCACCTCCATCCAGAGGATGTCTGAATTGGCAGCTCTTTTCCTGCCGTTCTCCCCTTCTGGTGTTCCTCCAGGACAAGGTAGTTTCCAGCCAGATCCTTCCTTTTTACCTAAGGTGGTCTCGGCCTTTCATCTCGCTGAGGACATTGTTCCTTTGTCCTGTTCCTTCTCATCCTAAGGAGCGCTTACTACACCAGCTGGACGTAGTTCGGGCTGTTGGGTCTTATGTCTCCATCACTTCTTCGTTTCGTCAGTGTGATTCCTTTTTTTGTCCTTACGGAAGGCATCGCAAGGGACAGCCTGCTTCCAGGGCCACCATTTCTCGGTGGATTCGGTCTGCCATTTCGGAAGTCTATCTCTGTAAGGGGAAGATTCCTCCTTTCAGGGTTGTGGCTCATTCCACACGTTCTGTTGGGGCCTCGCAGAGTGGAGCCTCGGCCTCGCAGATTTGCAAGGCGGCTACCTGGTCGTCTTGCACACTTTCTCGAGGTTTTTTTCCCGAGTTCATACTTTTGCATCGGCTGATGCTAGTCTGGGCCATTAAAGTGTTGCAGGCGGCAGTGGATCGGCCGTCTGCCTGATTACTTATCTGCCCACCCAAGGGACGGCTTTGGTATATCCCACGGTCTGTGTCCCCCAATGGAGCCGATAGAGAAAAGGAGATTTTTTAACACTTACCGTAAAATCTCTTTCTTCAAGGATCCATTGGGGGACACAGCTCCTGCCCTTTTTGTTTTTTTTCCTTTGGTTCTCTGTCCGAGGGTGTGTTCAGTTATGTTTTTTCTTCTGGTTCTCGGACAGTTTTGGGTCTTTCTTGACCTATTGGTCTCCTCCTATTGCTCTGGAACTTAAACTGACTAGCTCAGAGCCTAAGGGCGGGTGTATCCTGCTGGGAGGAGCTGAATTTTATTACCATAGTGTCACACCTCCTAGAGACAGCAACATACACCCACAGACTGTGTTCCCCAATGGATCCTTCGAGAAAGAGATTTTACTTCTAAAGAGTGTTAAAAAAATCTCCTTATCAATTTTACTACTACCTACTCCATGGGTCATCAGAAAATAAAGAACATCCTAAATAAACACTGGAATCTTCTGAAGGATATTATACCATCCCAACCAAGACTCACCTTCAGGAGAGCGCCTTCATTAAAGAATATCATCGCTCCGAGCAAATTGAAGAGACAAACATACAAAAATGACACCACAATAGAATCCTCACAAACTAAGGGGGTTTTTAAAGGTGGAAACAAAAGATGCCTCTGTTGTCGGAGAATTGAGGATGGGAGTACAGAATTTTTCATATACGAAAGAAATTTCCATTAAAATTCCATATGACCTGACAGACCAAGTTTGTCATCTATCTTGTAACTGTGGTAAACAGTATGTGGGCCGGACATCACAACAATTACATATTAGATTAAATCAGCACAGATGTATAATTAACTACTTAACGATGCAGGACGTATATTTACGCTAATCAACGGCCGGGACCCGAGGTTAATACCACACATCGCCGATTGCGGCGATGTGCTGCATTAACCCTTTAGAAGCGGCGGTCAAAGCTGACCGCCACTTCTATAGTGAAACTGAAACTATCCCTGCTAGTTAGTCGGGCTGTTTGGGACCGCCGTGGTGAAACCGCGGCGTCCCGAACAGCTTACAGGACACCGGGAGGGCCCTTACCTGCCTCCTCGGTGTCCGATCGACGAATGACTGCTCCGTGCCTGAGATCCAGGCAGGAGCAGTCAAGCGCTGATAACACTGATCACAGGCGTGTTAATACACGCCAGTGATCAGCATGAGAGATCAGTGTGTGCAGTGTTATAGGTCCCTATGGGACCTATAACACTGCAAAAAAAAAGTGTTGTTAAAGGTCATTTAACCCCTTCCCTAATAAAAGTTTGAATCACCCCCCTTTTCCCATAAAAAAAACCCACTGTAAATAAAAAAAAAATAAACATATGTGGTATAGCCACGTGCGTAAATGTCCGAACTATAAAAAGATATCATTAATTTAACCGCACGGTCAATGGCGTACGCGCAAAAAAAATTCCAAATTCCAAAACTTATTTTTGATCACTTTTTATACCATTAAAAATGAATAAAAGTGATCAAAAAGTCCGATCAAAACAAAAATCGTACCGGTAAAAACTTCAGATCACGGCGCAAAAAATTAGTCCTCATACCACCCTGTACGTGGAAAAATAAAAAAGTTATAAGGGTCAGAAGAGGACATTTTTAAACGTATACATTTTCCTGCATGTAGTTATGATTTTTTCCAGAAGTACGACAAAATCAAACCTATATAAGTAGGGTATCATTTTAACTGTATGGACCTACAGAATAATGATGAGGTGTCATTTTTACTGAAATAGGCACTGCGTAGAAACGGAAGCCCCCAAAAGTTACAAAATGGCGTTTTTTCTTCAACTTTGTCGCACAATGATTTTTTTTTCCGTTTCGGCGTGAATTTTTGGGTAAAATGACTGTCACTGCAAAGTAGAATTGGTGACGCAAAAAATAAGCCATAATATGGATTTTTAGGTGGAAAATTTAAAGGGTTATGATTTTTAAAGGTAAGGAGGAAAAAACGAAAGTGCAAAAACTCTGAGTCTTTAAGGGGGTAAAAAGAGCTTTATGTGCCATAGTGAAAATTGTGGAAATCGTTTGGAGGCTCTGGCAAAAAAGATGTACAGATCTACCATCTTCAAACTTTGCAACCACACGAGCTTAATGAAGCGATCGAATTGATTCGCTAAAATCTACCAGCATGCTTATAAAATTAAGATATATCAAACCTTAAAAATATGGTACCAAAATTATAAATAAAAATAATAAAAATATAAATAATTTTATACTATATATCAATATCCCATTTAAAAAAAAATATCCATTTAAAGGAGTACTCTAGTGCAAAGTATTCCTGCTCCGTTCTGCCAAATAAATGAACCATCACTCACCTCCCTGGGTTCCCGCGGAGCACCACTACAGCTGATCGGTCCTCCGGTCCATCTCCTTCATCCTTCCTGGTGTAACGAAGCGTCACATGGCGCTCAGCCTATCGCCGGCCGAGGCGGAACATCGCGGCGGCCGGCGATAGGCTGAGCGCCATGTGACGCTTCGTTTCACCCGGAAGTATGAAGGAGATGGACCGATCAGCTGTAGTGGCGCTCCACGAGAACCCAGGAAGGTGAGTGATGGTTCATTTTCATTTATTTGGCAGGACGGAGCAGGAATACTCTGCACTAGAGTACTCCTTTAAGAATTAATGCAGCCCGCATATATAGTTTTATCTCGGGTAGTTTTTTATCTCCAGGAGTCTCCCATTCCAGGTACGGACCGGTTCCATTCTGTTGCACTAAACAGAGACTGCACTTCCTCTAGCGAACCAGTACATCGAGGTTCCGCACAGAAAGGGTTACTAGTACTCGTAGCACTAAGTCACCTATGCACATTTTACAGATACAACTGCAAATTGGTATTTTATGGATCTCTTTATAATATTTAAATTGTCTTGGTACAGTTTTGTGTATTAACATTTTATTGTATTTTTTTTTACAATTGAGGATATTTTATTCTAATAGATATACTGTTTTTAATCATTTGCTTGTAATTTTTGTGGTCTTTCTGTCGGTATAAATGACGGCATCTTCGCCCTGTATAACCATTGGACCTGACGCAGAGGGGATCAAGCCCTTCGAAACGCGTAGTCCCACCCCCTGTGATACGGCCTTTTTATTATTTTTTTTATCTCTTATGCCAATAAATAAAGTCCATTTGCTTATATCACTTCACATTTTGGATTTGATCTGTGTCCTATCCTGGACTGACCAACATCTGTGAGGAGAGCGCCCGAATACACCGATATTTTCTGCAGCAATGCAGACCACAGTTCTTTCCATTTCTGAGACCGCCTAGGATCATCCTAAGACTGGAAAGGTGACGTGGCAGCACTCCCAAGTCTTTATATATTACGCTATATGGTGTTGTACCCGCAATACAACACCAAAAGGTGAGCAGAATTGTTTCTCTTCATACTCACCCACAGTTGCTAGGAGTAACGACACACTGTCGCTCTCTTTTCTGTTTCCTCTCTATCCGCAGTTTTTCCCACTATCTTTGTACCCCATATACCATACAACCAATCAAACCAACAGTCTTGGAGGGATCTATCCAATGTGGGTTAGTGTCAGCCCAATAGCGGTGGTTTTGTTTGTTAACTTCACCATTCACATAAACGTTTGCCTCATTACTGAACAAAATCTTTTGCGTAAACTGAGGGTCCTGTTCCAATTTTTGTTTTGCCCATTCTGCAGCCCCTGAAACTACGGATACTGGAAGCCTGTGCTAGCATTTCTCCTGCGGTGTATATAGTAGTATATAGCAGTGTATACAGATACTGGAAGCCTGTGCTAGCATTTCTCCTGCGGTGTATATAGTAGTATATAGCAGTGTATACGGATACTGGAAGCCTGTGCTAGCATTTCTCCTGCAGTGTATATAGTAGTATATAGCAGTATATAGAGAAGAGGGTTGCATTGACAATCCAACACAATGAGCAGCACATTGAACACATTTTATAAGTGGTCAGAAACTTGTAAGTAACTCATGAAATAATAAAGTTACGTTAAAACCAAGCACATCATGGTTTTTCTAGTGAAATTCCCAATAAGTTTGATGTCACATGACCCTCTTCCTATTGAAAAAACAAAAGTAGGATTCAAACTGGCCCACTTCAAAATGGTCACCATGGTCACCACCCATCTTGAAAAGTTTCCCCACTCACATATACTAATGTGCCACAAAAAGGAAGTTAATATCACCAACCATTCCCATTTTATTAAGGTGCATCCATATAAATGGTCCACCCTGTAAATTAAGTGTGCACATTGTAAAAATATACTACAGCCATAGTGCACATTGTAAAAATATACTAGTCATTGTGCACTTTGTAAAAATATAATACAGTTAGTGTGCACATTTTATATAAATACTACAGTCAGTGCACATTTTATAAATATACTACAGTCAGTGTGCATATTGTAAAAATATACTACAGTCAGTGTGCACATTGTAAAATATACTACAGTCAGTGTGCACATTTTATAAATATACTAGTTAGTGTGCACATTGTAAAACTATACTACAGTAAGTGTGCACATTTTATAAATATACTACAGTCGTGTACATTTTATAAATATACTACAGTCAGTGTGCACATTGTAAAAATAGGCTGCAGTAAGTGTGCACATTTTATAAATATACTACAGTCAGTGTTCACATTATAATAATATACTACAATAAGTGTGCACATTTTATAAATATACTACAGGCAGTGCACATTTTATAAATATACTACAGTCAGTGTGCACATTGTAAAATTATACTACAGTAAGTGTGCACATTTTATAAATATACTACAGGCAGTGCACATTTTATAAATGTACTACAGTCATTGTGCACATTTTATAAATATACTACATCACTGTGCACATCGTAAAAATATACTACAATAAGTGTGCACATTTTATAAATATACTAAAGTCAGTGCATATTTTATAAATATACTACAGTCAGTGTGCACATTGTAAAAATATACTACAGTAAATGTGCACATTTTATAAATATACTACAGTCAGTGCACATTTTATAAATATACTACAGTGAGTGTGCACATTTTATAAATATACTAGTCAGTGTGCACATTGTAAAAATATACTAAAGTAAGTTTGCACATTTTATAAATACTCTACAGTCATTGTGCACATTTTATAAATATACTACATCACTGTGCCCATTGTAAAAATATACTACAGTAAGTGTGCACATTTTATAAATATACTACAGGCAGTGCACATTTTATAAATACACTACAGTCATTGTGCACATTTTATAAATATACTACAGTACGTGTGCACATTGTAAAAATATACTACAATAAGTGTGCACATTTTATAAATATACTACAGGCAGTGCACATTTAATAAATATACTACAGTCAGTGTGCACATTGTAAAAATACACTACAATAAGTGTGCATATTATATTAATATACTACAGTCAGTGCACAATTAAAAACATAACTATATTTCAGTCAGTGTGCACATTGTAAAATATACTACAATAAGTGTGCACATTTTATAAATATACTACAATCAGTGCACATTTTATAAATATACTACAGTAAGTATGCACATTTTAAAAATATACTACAGTCAGTGTGCACATTGTAAAAATATACTACAATGAGTGTGCACATTTTATAAATATGCTACAGTCAGTGTGCACATTGTAAAAATATACTAAAATAAGTATGCACATTTTAGAAATATACTACAGGCAGTGCACATTGTAAAATATACTAGAGTAATTTTGCGCATCGTAAAAATATACTATAGTAACTGCACATTGTGTAACAATTCTAAAGTAATTGTGCACATTGTAAAAATATATGTCAGTAATAGTGCAAATTGTATAAAAATTCTACATTAATTGTGAAATTTGTAAAAACTATACTACAGTAATAGTGCACATTGCATAAATATACTACAGTAGTAGTGCACATTGTGTAAATATGATACAGTAATTGTGCACGTTGTATAAATATACAACAGTCTGTGCCCATTGTAAAAATATTTTACACTAATTGTGCACATTGTATAAATATACTACAGTAATAGTGCACATTGTATAAATATACAACATTAATTGTGCAATTTGTTAAAATATAATACAGTAATTGTGCACATTGTAAAATGTTTTTCATTAATTGTGCGCATTCTATAAATATACTACAGTAACTGTGCACATTGTAAAAATATACTACAGTAACTACACATTGTGTAAATATACTATAGTAATTGTGCACATTGTATAAATATTTTACACCAATTGCGCACATTGTATAAATATACCACAGTAATTGTGCAAGTTGTAAAAATATACTACAGTAATATTGCACATTATATAGTGATACTACAGTAAAAGTGCACATTGTGTAAATATACTACAATAATTGTGCACATTGTATAAATATACAACAGTCTGTGCACATTGTAAAAATATTTTACACTAATTCTGCACATTGTATAAATATAATACAGTAATTGTGCAAATTGTACAAATAGTATACAGTAATTGTGCACATTGTATAAATATAATACAGTAATAGAGCACATTGTATAAATATACTACAGTAATAGTGCACATTGTAGAAATATACAACATTCTGCACATTGTAAAAATATTTTACACTAATTGTGCATATTGTATAAATATACTACAGTAACTGTGCACATTGTATAAATATACTACAGTAATAGTACACATTGTGTAAATATAATGCAGTAATTGTGCACATTGTATAAATATACTATAGTAATAGTGCACATTGTGTAAATATACTACAGTAATTGTGCACATTGTACAAATATACTACAGTAATAGTGCACATCAAATAAGTATACTACAGTAACAGTGCACATTGTGTAAATATACTACAGTAATTGTGCACATTGTATAAATATACTACAGTAATAGTGCAAATTGTACAAATATACTACAATAATAGTGCACATTGTAAAAATATACTACAGATTGCACTTTGTGTAACTATAGTACAGTAATAGTGCACATTGTAATAATACATAGTTACATAGTTAGCACGGTTGAAAAAAGACACACGTCCATCAAGTTCAACCAGGGAATTAAGGGGTACAGTACAGTAAAAGCACATTGTGTCAATATAGTACAGTAATAGTGCACATTGTATAAATATACAACAGTAATAGTGCACATTGTGTAAATATACGACAGTAATTGTGCACATTGTATAAATATACTACAGTAATTGTGCATATTGTATAAATATACAACAGTCTGTGCCCATTGTAAAAATATTTTACACTAATTGTGCACATTGTATAAATATACTACACTAGTAGTGCACATTGTGTAAATATACTACAGTAATTGTGCATATTGTAAAATATTTTTCACTAATTGTGCACATTGTATAAATATACTACAGTAACTGTGCACATTGTAAAAATAGACTACAGTATTTGTGCACATTGTGTAAATATACTACAGTAATAGTGCACATTGTGTAAATATACTACAGTTATTGTGCACATTGTAAAAATATACTGTACTACATTAATTGTGGATATTGTAAAAATATTTTTCACTAATTTTGCACATTGTATAATATACTACAGTAATAGTGCACATTGTGTAAATATACTACAGTTATTGTGCACATTGTAAAATACTTTTCACTAATTGTGTACATTGTATATATATACTACAGTAACTGTGCACATTGTAAAAATAGACTACAGTATTTGTGCACATTGTGTAAATATACTACAGTAATAGTGCACATTGTGTAAATATACTACAGTAATTTTACACGTTGTATAAATATACTACAGTAATAGTGCACATTGTGTAAATATACTACAGTAATTGTGCACATTGTGTAAATATACTACAGTAATTGTGCACATGGTATAAATATACTACAGTAATAGTGCACATTGTACAAATATACTACTGTAATAGTGCACATTGTAAAAATATACTACAGTAACTGCACATTGTGTAAATATAGTACAGTAATAGTGCACATTGTGATTATATACTACAGTAACTGCACATTGTGTAAATATAGTACAGTAATAGTGCACATTGTAATAATATACTACAGTACCTGCACATTGTGTAAATATAGTACAGTTATAGTGCACATTGTATAAATATACTACAGTAATAGTGCACAATGTGTAAATATACTACAGTAATTGTGTACGTTGTATAAACATACAACATTCTGTGCCCATTGTAAAAATATTTTACACTAATTGTGCACATTGTATAAATATACTACACTAATAGTGCACATTGTGTAAATATACTACAGCAATTGTGCATATTATAAAATATTTTTCACTAATTGTGCACATTGTATAAATATACTACAATAACTGTGCACATTGTAAAAATATACTGTACTACATTAATTGTGGACATTGTAAAAATATTTTTCACTAATTTTGCACATTGTATAATATACTACAGTAATAGTGCACATTGTGTAAATATACTACAGTTATTGTGCACATTGTAAAATATTTTTCACTAATTGTGCACATTGTATAAATATACTACAGTAACTGTGCACATTTTAAAAATATACTACAGTAAATGCCCATTGTGTAAATATAATACAGTAATTGTGCACATTGTATAATTATACAACAGTCTGTGCACATTGTGTAAATATATTACTGCAATAGTGCACCTTGTATAAATATACTACAGTAATAGTGCACATTTTATAAATATACAACAGTCTATGCACATTGTAAAAATATGTTAAACTAATTGTGCACATTTAATAAATATACTACAGTAATAGTGCACATTGTGTAAATATACTACAGTAATAGTACACATTGTGTACATATACTACAGTAAGTGTGCACATTGTATAAATATACAACAGTCTATGCACATTGTCAAAATATTTATACTAATTGTGCACATTTAATAAATATACTACAGAAATAGTGCACATTGAGTAAATATACTACAGTAATAGTGCACATTGTATAAATATACAACAGTCTATGCACATTGTCAAACTATTTTTCTCTAATTGTGCATATTGTATAAATATACAACAGTAACTGCGCACATTGTAAAAATATACTACAGTAATAGTGCACATTGTATAAATATACTACAGTAATAGTGCACATTGTGTAAATATACTATATTAATTGTGCACATTGTATAAATATACAAAAGTCTGTGCACATTGTTAAAATATATTACACTAATTGTGCACATTGTATAAATATACAACAGTCTGTGCACATTGTAAAAATATAATACAGGAATAGTGCACATTGTGTAAATATACTACAGTAATAGTGCACATTGTATAAATATACAACAGTCTATGCACATTGTCAAAATATTATTCACTAATTGTGCATATTGTATAAATATACTACAGTAACATTGTAAAAATATACTACAGTAATAGTGCACATTGTATAAATATACTACAGTAATAATGCACATTGTGTAAATATACTATATTAATTGTGCACATTGTATAAATATACAAAAGTCTGTGCACATTGTTAAAATATATTACACTAATTGTGCACATTGTATGAATATACAACAGTCTGTGCACATTGTAAAAAATATTTTTCACTAATTGTGCACATTGTAAAAATATACTACAGTAATAGTGCACATTGTTTAAATATACTACAGTAATTGTGCACATTGTATAAATATACAAAATTCTGCACATTGTAAAAATATTTTTCACTAATTGTGCACACTGTAAAAATATACTACAGTAATAGTGCACATTGTTTAAATATACAATAGTAATTGTGCACATTGTAAAAATATGTACACTAATAGTGCACATTGTATAAATATACTACATTAATTGGGCACATTGTGTAAATATACTACATTAATTGTGCACATTGTGTAAATATACTACAGTAACTGCACATTGTGTAAATATAGTACAGTAATAGTGCACATCCTGTAAATATACTACAGCAACTGTGCACATTGTGCAAATATACTACAGTAATAGTGCACATTATATAAATATACTACAGTAATAGTGCACATTTTATAAGTATACAACAGTCTATGCACATTGTAAAAATATGTTATACTAATTGTGCACATTTAATAAATATACTACAGTAATAGTGCACATTGTGTAAATATACTACAGTAATAGTGCACATTGTATAAATATACAACAGTCTTTGCATATTGTATAAATATACTACATTAACTGTGCACATTGTAAAAATATACTACAGTAATAGTGCACATTGTGTAAATATACTATATTAATTGTGCACATTGTATAAATATACAAAAGTCTGTGCACATTGTTAAAATATATTACACTAATTGTGCACATTGTATAAATATACAACAGTCTGTGCACATTGTAAAAATATAATACAGGAATAGTGCACATTGTGTAAATATACTACAGTAATAGTGCACATTGTATAAATATACAACAGTCTATGCACATTGTCAAAATATTATTCACTAATTGTGCATATTGTATAAATATACTACAGTAACATTGTAAAAATATACTACAGTAATAGTGCACATTGTATAAATATACTACAGTAATAATGCACATTGTGTAAATATACTATATTAATTGTGCACATTGTATAAATATACAAAAGTCTGTGCACATTGTTAAAATATATTACACTAATTGTGCACATTGTATGAATATACAACAGTCTGTGCACATTGTAAAAAATATTTTTCACTAATTGTGCACATTGTAAAAATATACTACAGTAATAGTGCACATTGTTTAAATATACTACAGTAATTGTGCACATTGTATAAATATACAAAATTCTGCACATTGTAAAAATATTTTTCACTAATTGTGCACACTGTAAAAATATACTACAGTAATAGTGCACATTGTTTAAATATACAATAGTAATTGTGCACATTGTAAAAATATGTACACTAATAGTGCACATTGTATAAATATACTACATTAATTGGGCACATTGTGTAAATATACTACATTAATTGTGCACATTGTGTAAATATACTACAGTAACTGCACATTGTGTAAATATAGTACAGTAATAGTGCACATCCTGTAAATATACTACAGCAACTGTGCACATTGTGCAAATATACTACAGTAATAGTGCACATTATATAAATATACTACAGTAATAGTGCACATTTTATAAGTATACAACAGTCTATGCACATTGTAAAAATATGTTATACTAATTGTGCACATTTAATAAATATACTACAGTAATAGTGCACATTGTGTAAATATACTACAGTAATAGTGCACATTGTATAAATATACAACAGTCTTTGCATATTGTATAAATATACTACATTAACTGTGCACATTGTAAAAATATACTACAGTAATAGTGCACATTGTGTAAATATACTATATTAATTGTGCACATTGTATAAATATACAAAAGTCTGTGCACATTGTTAAAATATATTACACTAATTGTGCACATTGTATAAATATACAACAGTCTGTGCACATTGTAAAAATATAATACAGGAATAGTGCACATTGTGTAAATATACTACAGTAATTGTGCACATTGTATAAATATACAACAGTCTGTGCACATTGTAAAAATAATTTTCACTAATTGTGCACATTGTAAAAATATACTACAGTAACTGGGCACATTGTAAAAATATACTACAGTAATAGTGCACATTGTAAAAATATACTACAGTAATGCACATTGTGTAAGTATACTATTTTAATTGTGCACATTGTATAAATAAACAAAAGTCTGTGCACATTGTTAAAATATATTGTAACGCCGAGCGCTCCGGGTCCCCGCTCCTCCCCGGAGTGCTCGCTACCCTCTCCCCGCTGCAGCGCTCCGGTCAGATCCACTGACCCGGGGCGCTGCGATTCCGCTTCCAGCCGGGATGCGATTCGCGATGCGGGTAGCGCCCGCTCGCGATGCGCACCCCGGCTCCCGTACCTGACTCGCTCTCCCTCGGTCCTGTCCCGGCGCGCGCGGCCCCGCTCCCTAGGGCGCGCGCGTGCCGGGTCTTTGCGATTTAAAGGGCCACTGCGCCGCTGATTGGCGCAGTGATTCCAATTAGTGTCTTCACCTGTGCACTTCCCTATATCACCTCACTTCCCCTGCACTTCCTTGCCGGATCTTGTTGCCATTGTGCCAGTGAAAGCGTTTCCTTGTGTGTTCCTAGCCTGTGTTCCAGACCTCCTGCCGTTGCCCCTGACTACAATCCTTGCTGCCTGCCCCGACCTTCTGCTACGTCCGACCTTGCTTCTGTCTACTCCCTTGTACCGCGCCTATCTTCAGCAGCCAGAGAGGTGAGCCGTTGCTAGTGGATACGACCTGGTCACTACCGCCGCAGCAAGACCATCCCGCTTTGCGGCGGGCTCTGGTGAATACCAGTAGTGACTTAGAACCGATCCACTAGCACGGTCCACGCCAATCCCTCTCTGGCACAGAGGATCCACTACCTACCAGCCGGCATCGTGACAGTAGATCCGGCCATGGATCCCGCTGAAGTTCCTCTGCCAGTTGTCGCTGACCTTACCACGGTGGTCGCCCAGCAGTCACAACAGATTGCGCAACAAGGCCAACAGCTGTCTCAACTGACCGTTATGCTACAGCAGTTACTACCACAGCTTCAGCAGTCATCTCCTCCGCCAGCTCCTGCACCTCCTCCGCAGCGAGTGGCCGCTCCTGGTCTACGCCTATCCTTGCCGGATAAATTTGATGGGGACTCTAAGTTTTGCCGTGGCTTTCTTTCCCAATGTTCCCTGCATCTGGAGATGATGTCGGACCTGTTTCCCACTGAAAGGTCTAAGGTGGCTTTCGTAGTCAGCCTTCTGTCTGGAAAAGCCCTGTCTTGGGCCACACCGCTCTGGGACCGCAATGACCCCGTCACTGCCTCTGTACACTCCTTCTTCTCGGAAATCCGAAGTGTCTTTGAGGAACCTGCCCGAGCCTCTTCTGCTGAGACTGCCCTGTTGAACCTGGTCCAGGGTAATTCTTCCGTTGGCGAGTATGCCGTACAATTCCGTACTCTTGCTTCAGAATTATCCTGGAATAATGAGGCCCTCTGCGCGACCTTTAAAAAAGGCCTATCCAGCAACATTAAAGATGTTCTGGCCGCACGAGAAATTCCTGCTAATTTACATGAACTTATTCACCTAGCCACTCGCATTGACATGCGTTTTTCCGAAAGGCGTCAGGAGCTCCGCCAAGATATGGACTCTGTTCGCACGAGGCGTTTCTTCTCCTCGGCTCCTCTCTCCTCTGGTCCCCTGCAATCTGTTCCTGTGCCTCCCGCCGTGGAGGCTATGCAGGTCGACCGGTCTCGCCTGACACCTCAAGAGAGGACACGACGCCGCATGGAGAACCTCTGCCTGTACTGTGCTAGTACCGAACACTTCCTGAGGGATTGTCCTATCCGTCCTCCCCGCCTGGAAGACGTACGCTGACTCCGCACAAAGGTGAGACAGTCCTTGATGTCTACTCTGCTTCTCCACGTCTTACTGTGCCTGTGCGGATGTCTGCCTCTGCCTTCTCCTTCTCTACTGTGGCCTTCTTGGACTCTGGATCTGCAGGAAATTTTATTTTGGCCTCTCTCGTCAACAGGTTCAACATCCCAGTGACCAGTCTCGCCAGACCCCTTTACATCAATTGTGTAAACAATGAAAGATTGGACTGTACCATACGTTTCCGCACGGAGCCCCTTCTTATGAGCATCGGATCTCATCACGAGAGGATTGAACTCTTGGTCCTCCCCAATTGCACCTCGGAAATTCTCCTTGGACTTCCCTGGCTTCAACTTCATTCCCCAACCCTGGATTGGTCCACTGGGGAGATCAAGAGTTGGGGTCCCTCTTGTTCCAAGGACTGTTTAAAACCGGTTCCCAGTAACCCTTGCCGTGACTCTGTGGTTCCTCCCGTAACCGGTCTCCCTAAGGCCTATATGGACTTCGCGGATGTTTTCTGCAAAAAACAAGCTGAGACTCTACCTCCTCACAGGCCTTATGATTGTCCTATCGACCTCCTCCCGGGCACTACTCCACCCCGGGGCAGAATTTATCCTCTCTCTGCCCCAGAGACTCTTGCCATGTCTGAATACGTCCAGGAAAATTTAAAAAAGGGCTTTATCCGTAAATCCTCTTCTCCTGCCGGAGCCGGATTTTTCTTTGTGTCCAAAAAAGATGGCTCCCTACGTCCTTGCATTGACTACCGCGGTCTTAATAAAATCACGGTTAAGAACCGCTACTCCCTACCCCTCATCTCTGAACTCTTTGATCGCCTCCAAGGTGCCCACATCTTTACTAAATTGGACTTAAGAGGCGCCTATAACCTCATCCGCATCAGAGAGGGGGATGAGTGGAAAACGGCATTTAACACCAGAGATGGACACTTTGAGTATCTGGTCATGCCCTTTGGCCTGTGCAACGCCCCTGCTGTCTTCCAAGACTTTGTTAATGACATTTTTCGTGATCTGTTATACTCCTGTGTTGTTGTGTATCTGGACGATATCCTAATTTTTTCTGCCAATCTAGAAGAACACCGCCAGCATGTCCGTATGGTTCTTCAGAGACTTCGTGACAATCAACTCTATGCCAAAATTGAGAAATGTCTGTTTGAATGCCAATCTCTTCCTTTTCTAGGATATTTGGTCTCTGGCCAGGGACTACAAATGGATCCAGACAAACTCTCTGCCGTCTTAGATTGGCCACGCCCCTCCGGACTCCGTGCTATCCAACGCTTTTTGGGGTTCGCCAATTATTACAGGCAATTTATTCCACATTTTTCTACCGTTGTGGCTCCTATCGTGGCTTTAACCAAAAAAAATGCCGATCCCAAGTCTTGGCCTCCTCAAGCGGAAGACGCCTTTAAACGACTCAAGTCTGCCTTTTCTTCGGCTCCCGTGCTCTCCAGACCTGACCCTTCCAAACCCTTCCTATTGGAGGTTGATGCCTCCTCAGTGGGAGCTGGAGCTGTTCTTCTACAAAAAAATTCTTCCGGGCATGCTGTCACTTGTGGTTTTTTTTCTAGGACCTTCTCTCCGGCGGAGAGGAACTACTCCATCGGGGATCGAGAGCTTCTTGCCATTAAATTAGCACTTGAGGAATGGAGGCATCTGCTGGAGGGATCAAGATTTCCAGTAATTATTTACACCGACCACAAGAACCTCTCCTACCTCCAGTCTGCCCAACGGCTGAATCCTCGCCAGGCCCGGTGGTCTCTGTTCTTTGCCCGATTTAATTTTGAGATTCACTTTCGTCCTGCCGATAAGAACATTAGGGCCGATGCTCTCTCTCGTTCCTCGGATGCCTCAGAAGTTGAACTCTCTCCGCAACACATCATTCCACCTGACTGCCTGATCTCCACTTCTCCTGCCTCCATCAGGCAAACTCCTCCAGGAAAGACCTTTGTTTCTCCACGTCAACGCCTCGGAATCCTCAAATGGGGTCACTCCTCCCATCTCGCAGGTCATGTGGGCATCAAGAAATCTGTGCAACTCATCTCCCGCTTCTATTGGTGGCCGACTCTGGAGACGGATGTTGTGGACTTTGTGCGAGCCTGCACTATCTGTGCCCGGGATAAGACTCCTCGCCAGAAGCCCACTGGTTTTCTTCATCCCCTGCCTGTCCCCGAACAGCCTTGGTCTCTGATTGGTATGGATTTTATTACTGATCTACCCCCTTCCCGTGGCAACACTGTTATTTGGGTGGTCGTTGATCGATTCTCCAAAATGGCACATTTCATCCCTCTTCCTGGTCTTCCTTCAGCGCCTCAGTTGGCTAAACAATTTTTTGTACACATTTTTCGTCTTCACGGGTTGCCTACGCAGATCGTCTCGGATAGAGGCGTCCAATTCGTGTCTAAATTCTGGAGGGCTCTCTGTAAACAACTCACGATTAAATTAAATTTTTCTTCTGCATATCATCCCCAGTCCAATGGACAAGTAGAAAGAATTAACCAAGTCTTGGGTGATTATTTGCGGCATTTTGTTTCCTCCCGCCAGGATGACTGGGCAGATCTCCTTCCATGGGCCGAATTCTCGTATAACTTCAGAGTCTCTGAATCTTCCTCCAAATCCCCATTTTTCGTGGTGTACGGCCGTCACCCTCTTCCCCCCCTCCCTACCCCCTTGCCCTCTGGTCTGCCCGCTGTGGATGAAATTTCTCGTGACCTTTCCATCATATGGAGAGAGACCCAAAATTCTCTCTTACAGGCTTCATCACGCATGAAGAAGTTCGCGGATAAAAAAAGAAGAGCTCCTCCCGTTTTTTCCCCTGGAGACAAGGTATGGCTCTCCGCTAAATATGTCCGCTTCCGTGTCCCTAGCTACAAGTTGGGACCACGCTATCTTGGTCCTTTCAAAATTTTGTGTCAAATTAATCCTGTCTCTTACAAACTTCTTCTTCCTCCTTCTCTTCGTATCCCTAATGCCTTTCACGTCTCTCTTCTTAAACCACTCATCCTCAACCGTTTTTCTCCCAAATCTGTTCCTCCCACTCCTGTTTCCGGCTCCTCGGACATCTTCTCTGTCAAAGAGATCTTAGCTTCTAAAAAGGTCAGAGGGAAAACTTTTTTTTTAGTGGACTGGGAGGGTTGTGGTCCTGAAGAGAGATCCTGGGAACCTGAGGACAACATCCTAGACAAAAGTCTGCTCCTCAGGTTCTCAGGCTCTAAGAAGAGGGGGAGACCCAAGGGGGGGGGTACTGTAACGCCGAGCGCTCCGGGTCCCCGCTCCTCCCCGGAGCGCTCGCTACCCTCTCCCCGCTGCAGCGCTCCGGTCAGATCCACTGACCCGGGGCGCTGCGATTCCGCTTCCAGCCGGGATGCGATTCGCGATGCGGGTAGCGCCCGCTCGCGATGCGCACCCCGGCTCCCGTACCTGACTCGCTCTCCCTCGGTCCTGTCCCGGCGCGCGCGGCCCCGCTCCCTAGGGCGCGCGCGCGCCGGGTCTTTGCGATTTAAAGGGCCACTGCGCCGCTGATTGGCGCAGTGATTCCAATTAGTGTCTTCACCTGTGCACTTCCCTATATCACCTCACTTCCCCTGCACTTCCTTGCCGGATCTTGTTGCCATTGTGCCAGTGAAAGCGTTTCCTTGTGTGTTCCTAGCCTGTGTTCCAGACCTCCTGCCGTTGCCCCTGACTACGATCCTTGCTGCCTGCCCCGACCTTCTGCTACGTCCGACCTTGCTTCTGTCTACTCCCTTGTACCGCGCCTATCTTCAGCAGCCAGAGAGGTGAGCCGTTGCTAGTGGATACGACCTGGTCACTACCGCCGCAGCAAGACCATCCCGCTTTGCGGCGGGCTCTGGTGAATACCAGTAGTGACTTAGAACCGATCCACTAGCACGGTCCACGCCAATCCCTCTCTGGCACAGAGGATCCACTACCTACCAGCCGGCATCGTGACATATATTACACTAATTGTGCACATTGTATAAATATACAACAGTCTGTGCACATTGTAAAAATATAATACAGGAATAGTGCACATTGTGTAAATATACTACAGTAATTGTGCACATTGTATAGATATACAACCGTCTGTGCACATTGTAAAAATATTTTTCACTAATTGTGCACATTGTAAAAATATAATACAGTAATAGTGCACATTGTTTAAATATACTACAGTAATTGTGCACATTGTAAAAATATGTACACTAATTGTGCACATTGTATAAATATACTACATTAATTGTGCACATTGTGTAAATATACTACAGTAACTGCACATTGTGTAAATATAGTACTGTAATAGTGCACATCCTGTAAATATACTACAGCAACTGTGCACATTGTGCAAATATAGTACAGTAATTGTGCACATAGTACAAATATACTACATTAATAGTGCACATTATATAAATATACTACAGTAATAGTGCACATTGTGTAAATATAATACAGAAATAGTGCACATTATATAAATATACTACAGTAATAATGCATATTTTATAAATATACAACAGTCTATGCACATTGTCAAACTATTTTTCTCTAATTGTGCATATTGTATAAATATACTACAGTAACTGCGCACATTGTAAAAATATACTACAGTAATAGTGCACATTGTATAAATATACTACAGTAATAGTGCACATTGTGTAAATATACTATATTAATTGTGCACATTGTATAAATATACAACAGTCTGTGCACATTGTAAAAATATAATACAGGAATAGTGCACATTGTGTAAATATACTACAGTAATAGTGCACATTGTATAAATATACAACAGTCTATGCACATTGTCAAAATATTATTCACTAATTGTGCATATTGTATAAATATACTACAGTAACATTGTAAAAATATACTACAGTAATAGTGCACATTGTATAAATATACTACAGTAATAGTGCACATTGTGTAAATATACTATATTAATTGTGCACATTGTATAAATATACAAAAGTCTGTGCACATTGTTAAAATATATTACACTAATTGTGCACATTGTATGAATATACAACAGTCTGTGCACATTGTAAAAAATATTTTTCACTAATTGTGCACATTGTAAAAATATACTACAGTAATAGTGCACATTGTTTAAATATACTACAGTAATTGTGCACATTGTATAAATATACAAAAGTCTGCACATTGTAAAAATATTTTTCACTAATTGTGCACACTGTAAAAATATACTACAGTAATAGTGCACATTGTTTAAATATACAATAGTAATTGTGCACATTGTAAAAATATGTACACTAATAGAGCACATTGTATAAATATACTACATTAATTGGGCACATTGTGTAAATATACTACATTAATTGTGCACATTGTGTAAATATACTACAGTAACTGCACATTGTGTAAATATAGTACAGTAATAGTGCACATCCTATAAATATACTACAGCAACTGTGCACATTGTGCAAATATAATACAGTAATTGTGCACATTGTACAAATATACTACAGTAATAGTAAACATTATATAAATATACTACAGTAATAGTGCACATTTTATAAATATACAACAGTCTATGCACATTGTAAAAATATGTTATACTAATTGTGCACATTTAATAAATATACTACAGTAATAGTGCACATTGTGTAAATATACTACAGTAATAGTGCACATTGTATAAATATACAACAGTCTGTGCATATTGTATAAATATACTACATTAACTGCGCACATTGTAAAACTATACTACAGTAATAGTGCACATTGTGCAAATATACTATATTAATTGTGAACATTGTATAAATATACAAAAGTCTGTGCACATTGTTAAAATATATTACACTAATTGTGCACATTGTATAAATATACAACAGTCTGTGCACATTGTAAAAATATAATACAGGAATAGTGCACATTGTGTAAATATACTACAGTAATTGTGCACATTGTATAAATATACAACAGTCTGTGCACATTGTAAAAATAATTTTCACTAATTGTGCACATTGTAAAAATATACTACAGTAACTGGGCACATTGTAAAAATATACTACAGTAATAGTGCACATTGTAAAAATATACTACAGTAATAGTGCACATTGTGTAAGTATACTATTTTAATTGTGCACATTGTATAAATAAACAAAAGTCTGCACATTGTTAAAATATATTACACTAACTGTGCACATTGTATAAATATACAACAGTCTGTGCACATTGTAAAAATATAATACAGGAATAGTGCACATTGTGTAAATATACTACAGTAATTGTGCACATTGTATAAATATACAACCGTCTGTGCACATTGTAAAAATATTTTTCACTAATTGTGCACATTGTAAAAATATAATACAGTAATAGTGCACAGTGTTTAAATATACTACAGTAATTGTGCACATTGTAAAAATATGTACACTAATTGTGCACATTGTATAAATATACTACATTAATTGTGCACATTGTGTAAATATACTACAGTAACTGCACATTGTGTAAATATAGTACTGTAATAGTGAACATCCTGTAAATATACTACAGCAACTGTGCACATTGTGCAAATATAGTACAGAAATTGTGCACATTGTACAAATATACTACAGTAATAGTGCACATTATATAAATATACTACAGTAATAGTGCACATTGTGTAAATATAATACAGTAATTGTGCACATTGTAAAATATTTTTCACTAATTGTGCACATTGTATAAATATACTACAATAACTGCACATTTTAAAAATATACTACAGTAAATGCCCATTGTGTAAATATAAAACAGTAATTGTGCACATTGTATAATTATACAACAGTCTGTGCACATTGTGTAAATATATTACTGCAATAGTGCACCTTGTATAAATATACTACAGTAATAGTGCACATTTTATAAATATACAACAGTCTATGCACATTGTAAAAATATGTTATACTAATTGTGCACATTTAATAAATATACTACAGTAATAGTGCACATTGTGTAAATATACTACAGTAATAGTGCACATTGTGTACATATACTACAGTAATTGTGCACATTGTATAAATATACAACAGTCTATGCACATTGACAAAATATTTTTCACTAATTGTGCATATTATATAAATATACTACAGTAACTGCGCACATTGTAAAAATATACTACAGTAATAGTGCACATTGTTTAAATATACTACAGTAATTGTGCACATTGTATAAATATACAACAGTCTGTGCACATTGTAAAAATATTTTTCACTAATTGTGCACACTGTAAAAATATACTACAGTAATAGTGCACATTGTTTAAATATACTACAGTAATTGTGCACATTGTATAAATATACAAAAGTCTGTGCACATTGTAAAAATATTTTTCACTAATTGTGCACACTGTAAAAATATACTACAGTAATAGTGCACATTGTTTAAATATACAATAGTAATTGTGCACATTGTAAAAATATGTATACTAATAGTGCACATTGTATAAATATACTACATTAATTGGGCACATTGTGTAAATATACTACATTAATTGTGCACATTGTGTAAATATACTACAGTAACTGCACATTGTGTAAATATAGTACAGTAATAGTGCACATCCTGTAAATATACTACAGCAACTGTGCACATTGTGCAAATATAATACAGTAATTGTGCACATTGTACAAATATACTACAGTAATAGTGCACATTATATAAATATACTACAGTAATAGTGCACATTTTATAAATATACAACAGTCTATGCACATTGTAAAAATATGTTACACTAATTGTGCACATTTAATAAATATACTACAGTAATAGTGCACATTGTGTAAATATACTACAGTAATAGTGCACATTGTATAAATATACAACAGTCTGTGCATATTGTATAAATATACTACATTAACTGCGCACATTGTAAAAATATACTACAGTAATAGTGCACATTGTGTAAATATACTATATTAATTGTGCACATTGTATAAATATACAAAAGTCTGTGCACATTGTTAAAATATATTACACTAATTGTGCACATTGTATAAATATACAACAGTCTGTGCACATTGTAAAAATATAATACAGGAATAGTGCACATTGTGTAAATATACTACAGTAATTGTGCACATTGTATAAATATACAACAGTCTGTGCACATTGTAAAAATAATTTTCACTAATTGTGCACATTGTAAAAATATACTACAGTAATAGTGCACATTGTTTAAATGTACTACAGTAATTGTGCACATTGTAAAAATATGTACACTAATTGTGCACATTGTATAAATATACTACATTAATTGTGCACATTGTGTAAATATACTACAGTAACTGCACATTGTGTAAATATAGTACAGTAATAGTGCACTTCCTGTAAATATACTACAGCAACTGTGCACATTGTGCAAATATAGTACAGAAATTGTGCACATTGTACAAATATACTACAGTAATAGTGCACATTATATAAATATACTACAGTAATAGTGCACATTGTGTAAATATAATACAGTAATTGTGCACATTGTAAAATATTTTTCACTAATTGTGCACATTGTATAAATATACTACAATAACTGTGCACATTTTAAAAATATACTACAGTAAATGCCCATTGTGTAAATATAAAACAGTAATTGTGCACATTGTATAATTATACAACAGTCTGTGCACATTGTGTAAATATATTACTGCAATAGTGCACCTTGTATAAATATACTACAGTAATAGTGCACATTTTATAAATATACAACAGTCTATGCACAATGTAAAAATATGTTATACTAATTGTGCACATTTAATAAATATACTACAGTAATAGTGCACATTGTGTAAATATACTACAGTAATAGTGCACATTGTGTACATATACTACAGTAATTGTGCACATTGTATAAATATACAACAGTCTATGCACATTGTCAAAATATTTTTCACTAATTGTGCATATTATATAAATATACTACAGTAACTGCGCACATTGTAAAAATATACTACAGTAATAGTGCACATTGTTTAAATATACTACAGTAATTGTGCACATTGTATAAATATACAACAGTCTGTGCACATTGTAAAAATATTTTTCACTAATTGTGCACACTGTAAAAATATACTACAGTAATAGTGCACATTGTTTAAATATACTACAGTAATTGTGCACATTGTATAAATATACAAAAGTCTGTGCACATTGTAAAAATATTTTTCACTAATTGTGCACACTGTAAAAATATACTACAGTAATAGTGCACATTGTTTAAATAGAAAATAGTAATTGTGCACATTGTAAAAATATGTATACTAATAGTGCACATTGTATAAATATACTACATTAATTGGTCACATTGTGTAAATATACTACATTAATTGTGCACATTGTGTAAATATACTACAGTAACTGCACATTGTGTAAATATAGTACAGTAATAGTGCACATCCTGTAAATATACTACAGCAACTGTGCACATTGTGCAAATATAATACAGTAATTATGCACATTGTACAAATATACTACAGTAATAGTGCACATTATATAAATATACTACAGTAATAGTGCACATTTTATAAATATACAACAGTCTATGCACATTGTAAAAATATGTTATACTAATTGTGCACATTTAATAAATATACTACAGTAATAGTGCACATTGTGTAAATATACTACAGTAATAGTGCACATTGTGTACATATACTACAGTAATTGTGCACATTGTATAAATATACAACAGTCTATGCACATTGTCAAAATATTTTATACTAATTGTGCACATTTAATAAATATACTACAGTAATAGTAAACATTGTGTAAATATACTACGGTAATAGTGCACATTGTATAAATATACAACAGTCTATGCACATTGTCAAAATATTTTTCACTAATTGTGCATATTGTAAAAATATACTACAGTAACTGGGCACATTGTAAAAATATACTACAGTAATAGTGCACATTGTATAAATATACTACAGTAATAGTGCACATTGTGTAAGTATACTATTTTAATTGTGCACACTGTATAAATAAACAAAAGTCTGTGCATATTGTTAAAATATATTACACTAATTGTGCACATTGTATAAATATACAACAGTCTGTGCACATTGTAAAAATATAATACAGGAATAGTGCACATTGTGTAAATATACTACAGTAATTGTGCACATTGTAAAAATATACTACAGTAATAGTGCACATTGTTTAAATATACTACAGTAATTGTGCACATTGTAAAAATATGTACACTATTTGTGCACATTGTATAAATATACTACATTAATTGTGCACATTGTGTAAATATACTACAGTAACTGCACATTGTGTAAATATAGTACTGTAATAGTGCACATCCTGTAAATATACTACAGCAACTGTGCACATTGTGCAAATATAGTACAGTAATTGTGCACATTGTACAAATATACTACATTAATAGTGCACATTATATAAATATACTACAGTAATAGTGCAGATTGTGTAAATATAATACAGAAATAGTGCACATTATATAAATATACTACAGTAATAGTGCATATTTTATAAATATACAACAGTCTATGCACATTGTCAAAATATTTTATACTAATTGTGCACATTTAAGAAATATACTACAGTAATAGTGCACATTGTGTAAATATACTATAGTAATAGTGCACATTGTATAAATATACAACAGTCTATGCACATTGTCAAAATATTATTCACTAATTGTGCATATTGTATAAATATACTACAGTAACATTGTAAAAATATACTACAGTATTAGTGCACATTGTATAAATATACTACAGTAATAGTGCACATTGTGTAAATATACTATATTAATTGTGCACATTGTATAAATATACAAAAGTCTGTGCACATTGTTAAAATATATTACACTAATTGTGCACATTGTATGAATATACAACAGTCTGTGCACATTGTAAAAAATATTTTTCACTAATTGTGCACATTGTAAAAATATTCTACAGTAATAGTGCACATTGTTTAAATATACTACAGTAATTGTGCACATTGTATAAATATACAAAAGTCTGTGCAAATTGTAAAAATATTTTTCACTAATTTTGCACACTGTAAAAATATACTACAGTAATAGTGCACATTGTTTAAATATACAATAGTAATTGTGCACATTGTAAAAATATGTACACTAATAGTGCACATTGTATAAATATACTACATTAATTGGGCACATTGTGTAAATATACTACATTAATTGTGCACATTGTGTAAATATACTACAGTATCTGCACATTGTGTAAATATATTACAGTAATAGTGCACATCCTGTAAATATACTACAGCAACTGTGCACATTGTGCAAATATAATACAGTAATTGTGCACATTGTACAAATATACTACAGTAATAGTGCACATTATATAAATATACTACAGTAATAGTGCACATTTTATAAATATACAACAGTCTATGCACATTGTAAAAATATGTTATACTAATTGTGCACATTTAATAAATATACTACAGTAATAGTGCACATTGTGTAAATATACTACAGTAATAGTGCACATTGTATAAATATACAACAGTCTGTGCATATTGTATAAATATACTACATTAACTGCGCACATTGTAAAAATATACTACAGTAATAGTGCACATTGTGTAAATATACTATATTAATTGTGCACATTGTATAAATATACAAAAGTCTGTGCACATTGTTAAAATATATTACACTAATTGTGCACATTGTATAAATATACAACAGTCTGTGCACATTGTAAAAATATAATACAGGAATAGTGCACATTGTGTAAATATACTACAGTAATTGTGCACATTGTATAAATATACAACAGTCTGTGCACATTGTAAAAATAATTTTCACTAATTGTGCACATTGTAAAAATATACTACAGTAATAGTGCACATTGTTTAAATGTACTACAGTAATTGTGCACATTGTAAAAATATGTACACTAATTGTGCACATTGTATAAATATACTACATTAATTGTGCACATTGTGTAAATATACTACAGCAACTGCACATTGTGTAAATATAGTACAGTAATAGTGCACTTCCTGTAAATATACTACAGCAACTGTGCACATTGTGCAAATATAGTACAGAAATTGTGCACATTGTACAAATATACTACAGTAATAGTGCACATTATATAAATATACTACAGTAATAGTGCACATTGTGTAAATATAATACAGTAATTGTGCACATTGTAAAATATTTTTCACTAATTGTGCACATTGTATAAATATACAACAATAACTGTGCACATTTTAAAAATATACTACAGTAAATGCCCATTGTGTAAATATAAAACAGTAATTGTGCACATTGTATAATTATACAACAGTCTGTGCACATTGTGTAAATATATTACTGCAATAGTGCACCTTGTATAAATATACTACAGTAATAGTGCACATTTTATAAATATACAACAGTCTATGCACATTGTAAAAATATGTTATACTAATTGTGCACATTTAATAAATATGCTACAGTAATAGTGCACATTGTGTAAATATACTACAGTAATAGTGCACATTGTGTACATATACTACAGTAATTGTGCACATTGTATAAATATACAACAGTCTATGCACATTGTCAAAATATTTTTCACTAATTGTGCATATTATATAAATATACTACAGTAACTGCGCACATTGTAAAAATATACTACAGTAATAGTGCACATTGTTTAAATATACTACAGTAATTGTGCACATTGTATAAATATACAACAGTCTGTGCACATTGTAAAAATATTTTTCACTAATTGTGCACACTGTAAAAATATACTACAGTAATAGTGCACATTGTTTAAATATACTACAGTAATTGTGCACATTGTATAAATATACAAAAGTCTGTGCACATTGTAAAAATATTTTTCACTAATTGTGCACACTGTAAAAATATACTACAGTAATAGTGCACATTGTTTAAATATACAATAGTAATTGTGCACATTGTAAAAATATGTATACTAATAGTGCACATTGTATAAATATACTACATTAATTGGGCACATTGTGTAAATATACTACATTAATTGTGCACATTGTGTAAATATACTACAGTAACTGCACATTGTGTAAATATAGTACAGTAATAGTGCACATCCTGTAAATATACTACAGCAACTGTGCACATTGTGCAAATATAATACAGTAATTGTGCACATTGTACAAATATACTACAGTAATAGTGCACATTATATAAATATACTACAGTAATAGTGCACATTTTATAAATATACAACAGTCTATGCACATTATAAAAATATGTTATACTAATTGTGCACATTTAATAAATATACTACAGTAATAGTGCACATTGTGTAAATATACTACAGTAATAGTGCACATTGTATAAATATACAACAGTCTGTGCATATTGTATAAATATACTACATTAACTGCGCACATTGTAAAAATATACTACAGTAATAGTGCACATTGTGTAAATATACTATATTAATTGTGCACATTGTATAAATATACAAAAGTCTGTGCACATTGTTAAAATATATTACACTAATTGTGCACATTGTATAAATATACAACAGTCTGTGCACATTGTAAAAATATAATACAGGAATAGTGCACATTGTGTAAATATACTACAGTAATTGTGCACATTGTATAAATATACAACAGTCTGTGCACATTGTAAAAATAATTTTCACTAATTGTGCACATTGTAAAAATATACTACAGTAATAGTGCACATTGTTTAAATGTACTACAGTAATTGTGCACATTGTAAAAATATGTACACTAATTGTGCACATTGTATAAATATACTACATTAATTGTGCACATTGTGTAAATATACTACAGTAACTGCACATTGTGTAAATATAGTACAGTAATAGTGCACTTCCTGTAAATATACTACAGCAACTGTGCACATTGTGCAAATATAGTACAGAAATTGTGCACATTGTACAAATATACTACAGTAATAGTGCACATTATATAAATATACTACAGTAATAGTGCACATTGTGTAAATATAATACAGTAATTGTGCACATTGTAAAATATTTTTCACTAATTGTGCACATTGTATAAATATACTACAATAACTGTGCACATTTTAAAAATATACTACAGTAAATGCCCATTGTGTAAATATAAAACAGTAATTGTGCACATTGTATAATTATACAACAGTCTGTGCACATTGTGTAAATATATTACTGCAATAGTGCACCTTGTATAAATATACTACAGTAATAGTGCACATTTTATAAATATACAACAGTCTATGCACATTGTAAAAATATGTTATACTAATTGTGCACATTTAATAAATATACTACAGTAATAGTGCACATTGTGTAAATATACTACAATAATAGTGCACATTGTGTACATATACTACAGTAATTGTGCACATTGTATAAATATACAACAGTCTATGCACATTGTCAAAATATTTTTCACTAATTGTGCATATTATATAAATATACTACAGTAACTGCTCACATTGTAAAAATATACTACAGTAATAGTGCACATTGTTTAAATATACTACAGTAATTGTGCACATTGTATAAATATACAAAAGTCTGTGCACATTGTAAAAATATTTTTCACTAATTGTGCACACTGTAAAAATATACTACAGTAATAGTGCACATTGTTTAAATATACAATAGTAATTGTGCACATTGTAAAAATATGTATACTTATAGTGCACATTGTATAAATATACTACATTAATTGGGCACATTGTGTAAATATACTACATTAATTGTGCACATTGTGTAAATATACTACAGTAACTGCACATTGTGTAAATATAGTACAGTAATAGTGCACATCCTGTAAATATACTACAGCAACTGTGCACATTGTGCAAATATAATACAGTAATTGTGCACATTGTACAAATATACTACAGTAATAGTGCACATTATATAAATATACTACAGTAATAGTGCACATTTTATAAATATACAACAGTCTATGCACATTATAAAAATATGTTATACTAATTGTGCACATTTAATAAATATACTACAGTAATAGTGCACATTGTGTAAATATACTACAGTAATAGTGCACATTGTATAAATATACAACAGTCTGTGCATATTGTATAAATATACTACATTAACTGCGCACATTGTAAAAATATACTTCAGTAATAGTGCACATTGTGTAAATATACTATATTAATTGTGCACATTGTATAAATATACAAAAGTCTGTGCACATTGTTAAAATATATTACACTAATTGTGCACATTGTATAAATATACAACAGTCTGTGCACATTGTAAAAATATAATACAGGAATAGTGCACATTGTGTAAATATACTACAGTAATTGTGCACATTGTATAAATATACAACAGTCTGTGCACATTGTAAAAATAATTTTCACTAATTGTGCACATTGTAAAAATATACTACAGTAATAGTGCACATTGTTTAAATGTACTACAGTAATTGTGCACATTGTAAAAATATGTACACTAATTGTGCGCATTGTATAAATATACTACATTAATTGTGCACATTGTGTAAATATACTATAGTAACTGCACATTGTGTAAATATAGTACAGTAATAGTGCACTTCCTGTAAATATACTACAGCAACTGTGCACATTGTGCAAATATAGTACAGAAATTGTGCACATTGTACAAATATACTACAGTAATAGTGCACATTATATAAATATACTACAGTAATAGTGCACATTGTGTAAATATAATACAGTAATTGTGCACATTGTAAAATATTTTTCACTAATTGTGCACATTGTATAAATATACTACAAAAACTGTGCACATTTTAAAAATATACTACAGTAAAAGCCCATTGTGTAAATATAAAACAGTAATTGTGCACATTGTATAATTATACAACAGTCTGTGCACATTGTGTAAATATATTACTGCAATAGTGCACCTTGTATAAATATACTACAGTAATAGTGCACATTTTATAAATATACAACAGTCTATGCACATTGTAAAAATATGTTATACTAATTGTGCACATTTAATAAATATACTACAGTAATAGTGCACATTGTGTAAATATACTACAGTAATAGTGCACATTGTGTACATATACTACAGTAATTGTGCACATTGTATAAATATACAACAGTCTATGCACATTGTCAAAATATTTTTCACTAATTGTGCATATTATATAAATATACTACAGTAACTGCTCACATTGTAAAAATATACTACAGTAATAGTGCACATTGTTTAAATATACTACAGTAATTGTGCACATTGTATAAATATACAACAGTCTGTGCACATTGTAAAAATATTTTTCACTAATTGTGCACACTGTAAAAATATACTACAGTAATAGTGCACATTGTTTAAATATACTACAGTAATTGTGCACATTGTATAAATATACAAAAGTCTGTGCACATTGTAAAAATATTTTTCACTAATTGTGCACACTGTAAAAATATACTACAGTAATAGTGCACATTGTTTAAATATACAATAGTAATTGTGCACATTGTAAAAATATGTATACTAATAGTGCACATTGTATAAATATACTACATTAATTGGGCACATTGTGTAAATATACTACATTAATTGTGCACATTGTGTAAATATACTACAGTAACTGCACATTGTGTAAATATAGTACAGTAATAGTGCACATCCTGTAAATATACTACAGCAACTGTGCACATTGTGCAAATATAATACAGTAATTGTGCACATTGTACAAATATACTACAGTAATAGTGCACATTATATAAATATACTACAGTAATAGTGCACATTTTATAAATATACAACAGTCTATGCACATTATAAAAATATGTTATACTAATTGTGCACATTTAATAAATATACTACAGTAATAGTGCACATTGTGTAAATATACTACAGTAATAGTGCACATTGTATAAATATACAACAGTCTGTGCATATTGTATAAATATACTACATTAACTGCGCACATTGTAAAAATATACTACAGTAATAGTGCACATTGTGTAAATATACAATATTAATTGTGCACATTGTATAAATATACAAAAGTCTGTGCACATTGTTAAAATATATTACACTAATTGTGCACATTGTATAAATATACAACAGTCTGTGCACATTGTAAAAATATAATACAGGAATAGTGCACATTGTGTAAATATACTACAGTAATTGTGCACATTGTATAAATATACAACAGTCTGTGCACATTGTAAAAATAATTTTCACTAATTGTGCACATTGTAAAAATATACTACAGTAATAGTGCACATTGTTTAAATGTACTACAGTAATTGTGCACATTGTAAAAATATGTACACTAATTGTGCACATTGTATAAATATACTACATTAATTGTGCACATTGTGTAAATATACTACAGTAACTGCACATTGTGTAAATATAGTACAGTAATAGTGCACTTCCTGTAAATATACTACAGCAACTGTGCACATTGTGCAAATATAGTACAGAAATTGTGCACATTGTACAAATATACTACAGTAATAGTGCACATTATATAAATATACTACAGTAATAGTGCACATTGTGTAAATATAATACAGTAATTGTGCACATTGTAAAATATTTTTCACTAATTGTGCACATTGTATAAATATACTACAATAACTGTGCACATTTTAAAAATATACTACAGTAAATGCCCATTGTGTAAATATAAAACAGTAATTGTGCACATTGTATAATTATACAACAGTCTGTGCACATTGTGTAAATATATTACTGCAATAGTGCACCTTGTATAAATATACTACAGTAATAGTGCACATTTTATAAATATACAACAGTCTATGCACATTGTAAAAATATGTTATACTAATTGTGCACATTTAATAAATATACTACAGTAATAGTGCACATTGTGTAAATATACTACAATAATAGTGCACATTGTGTACATATACTACAGTAATTGTGCACATTGTATAAATATACAACAGTCTATGCACATTGTCAAAAAATTTTTCACTAATTGTGCATATTATATAAATATACTACAGTAACTGCTCACATTGTAAAAATATACTACAGTAATAGTGCACATTGTTTAAATATACTACAGTAATTGTGCACATTGTATAAATATACAAAAGTCTGTGCACATTGTAAAAATATTTTTCACTAATTGTGCACACTGTAAAAATATACTACAGTAATAGTGCACATTGTTTAAATATACAATAGTAATTGTGCACATTGTAAAAATATGTATACTAATAGTGCACATTGTATAAATATACTACATTAATTGGGCACATTGTGTAAATATACTACATTAATTGTGCACATTGTGTAAATATACTACAGTAACTGCACATTGTGTAAATATAGTACAGTAATAGTGCACATCCTGTAAATATACTACAGCAACTGTGCACATTGTGCAAATATAATACAGTAATTGTGCACATTGTACAAATATACTACAGTAATAGTGCACATTATATAAATATACTACAGTAATAGTGCACATTTTATAAATATACAACAGTCTATGCACATTATAAAAATATGTTATACTAATTGTGCACATTTAATAAATATACTACAGTAATAGTGCACATTGTGTAAATATACTACAGTAATAGTGCACATTGTATAAATATACAACAGTCTGTGCATATTGTATAAATATACTACATTAACTGCGCACATTGTAAAAATATACTACAGTAATAGTGCACATTGTGTAAATATACAATATTAATTGTGCACATTGTATAAATATACAAAAGTCTGTGCACATTGTTAAAATATATTACACTAATTGTGCACATTGTATAAATATACAACAGTCTGTGCACATTGTAAAAATATAATACAGGAATAGTGCACATTGTGTAAATATACTACAGTAATTGTGCACATTGTATAAATATACAACAGTCTGTGCACATTGTAAAAATAATTTTCACTAATTGTGCACATTGTAAAAATATACTACAGTAATAGTGCACATTGTTTAAATGTACTACAGTAATTGTGCACATTGTAAAAATATGTACACTAATTGTGCACATTGTATAAATATACTACATTAATTGTGCACATTGTGTAAATATACTACAGTAACTGCACATTGTGTAAATATAGTACAGTAATAGTGCACTTCCTGTAAATATACTACAGCAACTGTGCACATTGTGCAAATATAGTACAGAAATTGTGCACATTGTACAAATATACTACAGTAATAGTGCACATTATATAAATATACTACAGTAATAGTGCACATTGTGTAAATATAATACAGTAATTGTGCACATTGTAAAATATTTTTCACTAATTGTGCACATTGTATAAATATACTACAATAACTGTGCACATTTTAAAAATATACTACAGTAAATGCCCATTGTGTAAATATAAAACAGTAATTGTGCACATTGTATAATTATACAACAGTCTGTGCACATTGTGTAAATATATTACTGCAATAGTGCACCTTGTATAAATATACTACAGTAATAGTGCACATTTTATAAATATACAACAGTCTATGCACATTGTAAAAATATGTTATACTAATTGTGCACATTTAATAAATATACTACAGTAATAGTGCACATTGTTGTTACGCCGAGCGCTCCGGGTCCCCGCTCCTCCCCGGAGCGCTCGCTACACTCTCCCCGCTGCAGCGCTCCGGTCAGATCCACTGACCCGGGGCGCTGCGATTCCGCTTCCAGCCGGGATGCGATTCGCGATGCGGGTAGCGCCCGCTCGCGATGCGCACCCCGGCTCCCGTACCTGACTCGCTCTCCCTCGGTCCTGTCCCGGCGCGCGCGGCCCCGCTCCCTAGGGCGCGCGCGCGCCGGGTCTTTGCGATTTAAAGGGCCACTGCGCCGCTGATTGGCGCAGTGATTCCAATTAGTGTCTTCACCTGTGCACTTCCCTATATCACCTCACTTCCCCTGCACTTCCTTGCCGGATCTTGTTGCCATCGTGCCAGTGAAAGCGTTCCTTGTGTGTTCCTAGCCTGTGTTCCAGACCTCCTGCCGTTGCCCCTGACTACGATCCTTGCTGCCTGCCCCGACCTTCTGCTACGTCCGACCTTGCTTCTGCCTACTCCCTTGTACCGCGCCTATCTTCAGCAGCCAGAGAGGTGAGCCTTTGCTAGTGGATACGACCTGGTCACTATGCCGCAGCAAGACCATCCCGCTTTGCGGCGGGCTCTGGTGAAAACCAGTAGTGTCTTAGAACCGGTCCACTAGCACGGTCCTCGCCATCCCTCTCTGGCACAGAGGATCCACCTCCTGCCAGCCGGCATCGTGACAGTAGATCCGGCCATGGATCCCGCTGAAGTTCCTCTGCCAGTTGTCGCTGACCTTACCACGGTGGTCGCCCAGCAGTCACAACAGATAGCGCAACAAGGCCAACAGCTGTCTCAACTGACCGTTATGCTACAGCAGTTACTACCACAGCTTCAGCAGTCATCTCCTCCGCCAGCTCCTGCACCTCCTCCGCAGCGAGTGGCCGCTCCTGGTCTACGCCTATCCTTGCCGGATAAATTTGATGGGGACTCTAAGTTTTGCCGTGGCTTTCTTTCCCAATGTTCCCTGCATCTGGAGATGATGTCGGACCTGTTTCCCACTGAAAGGTCTAAGGTGGCTTTCGTAGTCAGCCTTCTGTCTGGAAAAGCCCTGTCATGGGCCACACCGCTCTGGGACCGCAATGACCCCGTCACTGCCTCTGTACACTCCTTCTTCTCGGAAATCCGAAGTGTCTTTGAGGAACCTGCCCGAGCCTCTTCTGCTGAGACTGCCCTGTTGAACCTGGTCCAGGGTAATTCTTCCGTTGGCGAGTATGCCGTACAATTCCGTACTCTTGCTTCAGAATTGTCCTGGAATAATGAGGCCCTCTGCGCGACCTTTAAAAAAGGCCTATCCAGCAACATTAAAGATGTTCTGGCCGCACGAGAAATTCCTGCTAATCTACATGAACTTATTCACCTAGCCACTCGCATTGACATGCGTTTTTCCGAAAGGCGTCAGGAGCTCCGCCAAGATATGGACTCTGTTCGCACGAGGCGTTTCTTCTCCTCGGCTCCTCTCTCCTCTGGTCCCCTGCAATCTGTTCCTGTGCCTCCCGCCGTGGAGGCTATGCAGGTCGACCGGTCTCGCCTGACACCTCAAGAGAGGACACGACGCCGCATGGAGAACCTCTGCCTGTACTGTGCTAGTACCGAACACTTCCTGAGGGATTGTCCTATCCGTCCTCCCCGCCTGGAAAGACGTACGCTGACTCCGCACAAGGGTGAGACAGTCCTTGATGTCTACTCTGCTTCTCCACGTCTTACTGTGCCTGTGCGGATGTCTGCCTCTGCCTTCTCCTTCTCTACTGTGGCCTTCTTGGACTCTGGATCTGCAGGAAATTTTATTTTGGCCTCTCTCGTCAACAGGTTCAACATCCCAGTGACCAGTCTCGCCAGACCCCTTTACATCAATTGTGTAAACAATGAAAGATTGGACTGTACCATACGTTTCCGCACGGAGCCCCTTCTTATGAGCATCGGATCTCATCATGAGAGGATTGAACTTTTGGTCCTCCCCAATTGCACCTCGGAAATTCTCCTTGGACTTCCCTGGCTTCAACTTCATTCCCCAACCCTGGATTGGTCCACTGGGGAGATCAAGAGTTGGGGGCCCTCTTGTTCCAAGGACTGTCTAAAACCGGTTCCCAGTAACCCTTGCCCTGTGGTTCCTCCAGTAACCGGTCTCCCTAAGGCCTATATGGACTTCGCGGATGTTTTCTGCAAAAAACAAGCTGAGACTCTACCTCCTCACAGGCCTTATGATTGTCCTATCGACCTCCTCCCGGGCACTACTCCACCCCGGGGCAGAATTTATCCTCTCTCTGCCCCAGAGACTCTTGCCATGTCTGAATACGTCCAGGAAAATTTAAAAAAGGGCTTTATCCGTAAATCCTCCTCTCCTGCCGGAGCCGGATTTTTCTTTGTGTCCAAAAAAGATGGCTCCCTACGTCCTTGCATTGACTACCGCGGTCTTAATAAAATCACGGTTAAGAACCGCTACCCCCTACCCCTCATCTCTGAACTCTTTGATCGCCTCCAAGGTGCCCACATCTTTACTAAATTGGACTTAAGAGGCGCCTATAACCTCATCCGCATCAGAGAGGGGGATGAGTGGAAAACGGCATTTAATACCAGAGATGGACACTTTGAGTATCTGGTCATGCCCTTTGGCCTGTGCAACGCCCCTGCTGTCTTCCAAGACTTTGTTAATGAAATTTTTCGTGATCTGTTATACTCCTGTGTTGTTGTATATCTGGACGATATCCTAATTTTTTCCGCCAATCTAGAAGAACACCGCCAGCATGTCCGTATGGTTCTTCAGAGACTTCGTGACAATCAACTCTATGCCAAAATTGAGAAATGTCTGTTTGAATGCCAATCTCTTCCTTTTCTAGGATATTTGGTCTCTGGCCAGGGACTACAAATGGATCCAGACAAACTCTCTGCCGTCTTAGATTGGCCACGCCCCTCCGGACTCCGTGCTATCCAACGCTTTTTGGGGTTCGCCAATTATTACAGGCAATTTATTCCACATTTTTCTACCGTTGTGGCTCCTATCGTGGCTTTAACCAAAAAAAATGCCGATCCCAAGTCTTGGCCTCCTCAAGCGGAAGACGCCTTTAAACGACTCAAGTCTGCCTTTTCTTCAGCTCCCGTGCTCTCCAGACCTGACCCTTCCAAACCCTTCCTATTGGAGGTTGATGCCTCCTCAGTGGGAGCTGGAGCTGTTCTTCTACAAAAAAATTCTTCCGGGCATGCTGTCACTTGTGGTTTTTTTTCTAGGACCTTCTCTCCGGCGGAGAGGAACTACTCCATCGGGGATCGAGAGCTTCTAGCCATTAAATTAGCACTTGAGGAATGGAGGCATCTGCTGGAGGGATCAAGATTTCCAGTTATTATTTACACCGACCACAAGAACCTCTCCTACCTCCAGTCTGCCCAACGGCTGAATCCTCGCCAGGCCCGGTGGTCTCTGTTCTTTGCCCGATTTAATTTTGAGATTCACTTTCGTCCTGCCGATAAGAACATTAGGGCCGATGCTCTCTCTCGTTCCTCGGATGCCTCAGAAGTTGAACTCTCTCCGCAACACATCATTCCACCTGACTGCCTGATCTCCACTTCCCCTGCCTCCATCAGGCAAACTCCTCCAGGAAAGACCTTTGTTTCTCCACGCCAACGCCTCGGAATCCTCAAATGGGGTCACTCCTCCCATCTCGCAGGTCATGCAGGTATCAAGAAATCTGTGCAACTCATCTCTCGTTTCTATTGGTGGCCGACTCTGGAGACGGATGTTGTGGACTTTGTGCGAGCCTGCACTATCTGTGCCCGGGATAAGACTCCTCGCCAGAAGCCCGCTGGTTTTCTTCATTCCCTGCCTGTCCCCGAACAGCCTTGGTCTCTGATTGGTATGGATTTTATTACTGATTTACCCCCTTCCCGTGGCAACACTGTTATTTGGGTGGTCGTTGATCGATTCTCCAAAATGGCACATTTCATCCCTCTTCCTGGTCTTCCTTCAGCGCCTCAGTTGGCTAAACAATTTTTTGTACACATTTTTCATCTTCACGGGTTGCCTACGCAGATCGTCTCGGATAGAGGCGTCCAATTCATGTCTAAATTCTGGAGGGCTCTCTGTAAACAACTCAAGATTAAATTAAATTTTTCTTCTGCATATCATCCCCAGTCCAATGGACAAGTAGAAAGAATTAACCAGGTCTTGGGTGATTATTTGCGACATTTTGTTTCCTCCCGCCAGGATGACTGGGCAGATCTCCTTCCATGGGCCGAATTCTCGTATAACTTCAGAGTCTCTGAATCTTCCTCCAAATCCCCATTTTTCGTGGTGTACGGCCGTCACCCTCTTCCCCCCCTCCCTACCCCCTTGCCCTCTGGTCTGCCCGCTGTGGATGAAATTTCTCGTGACCTTTCCATCATATGGAGAGAGACCCAAAATTCTCTCTTACAGGCTTCATCACGCATGAAGAGGTTCGCGGATAAGAAAAGAAGAGCTCCTCCCGTTTTTTCCCCTGGAGACAAGGTATGGCTCTCCGCTAAATATGTCCGCTTCCGTGTCCCTAGCTACAAGTTGGGACCACGCTATCTTGGTCCTTTCAAAATTTTGTGTCAAATTAATCCTGTCTCTTACAAACTTCTTCTTCCTCCTTCTCTTCGTATCCCTAATGCCTTTCACGTCTCTCTTCTTAAACCACTCATCCTCAACCGTTTTTCTCCCAAATCTGTTCCTCCCACTCCTGTTTCCGGCTCCTCGGACATCTTCTCTGTCAAAGAAATCTTAGCTTCTAAAAAGGTCAGAGGGAAAACTTTTTTTTTAGTGGACTGGGAAGGTTGTGGTCCTGAAGAGAGATCCTGGGAACCTGAGGACAACATCCTAGACAAAAGTCTGCTCCTCAGGTTCTCAGGCTCTAAGAAGAGGGGGAGACCCAAGGGGGGGGGTACTGTTACGCCGAGCGCTCCGGGTCCCCGCTCCTCCCCGGAGCGCTCGCTACACTCTCCCCGCTGCAGCGCTCCGGTCAGATCCACTGACCCGGGGCGCTGCGATTCCGCTTCCAGCCGGGATGCGATTCGCGATGCGGGTAGCGCCCGCTCGCGATGCGCACCCCGGCTCCCGTACCTGACTCGCTCTCCCTCGGTCCTGTCCCGGCGCGCGTGGCCCCGCTCCCTAGGGCGCGCGCGCGCCGGGTCTTTGCGATTTAAAGGGCCACTGCGCCGCTGATTGGCGCAGTGATTCCAATTAGTGTCTTCACCTGTGCACTTCCCTATATCACCTCACTTCCCCTGCACTTCCTTGCCGGATCTTGTTGCCATCGTGCCAGTGAAAGCGTTCCTTGTGTGTTCCTAGCCTGTGTTCCAGACCTCCTGCCGTTGCCCCTGACTACGATCCTTGCTGCCTGCCCCGACCTTCTGCTACGTCCGACCTTGCTTCTGCCTACTCCCTTGTACCGCGCCTATCTTCAGCAGCCAGAGAGGTGAGCCGTTGCTAGTGGATACGACCTGGTCACTACCGCCGCAGCAAGACCATCCCGCTTTGCGGCGGGCTCTGGTGAAAACCAGTAGTGTCTTAGAACCGGTCCACTAGCACGGTCCTCGCCATCCCTCTCTGGCACAGAGGATCCACCTCCTGCCAGCCGGCATCGTGACAATTGTGTAAATATACTACAATAATAGTGCACATTGTGTACATATACTACAGTAATTGTGCACATTGTATAAATATACAACAGTCTATGCACATTGTCAAAATATTTTTCACTAATTGTGCATATTATATAAATATACTACAGTAACTGCGCACATTGTAAAAATATACTACAGTAATAGTGCACATTGTTTAAATATACTACAGTAATTGTGCACATTGTATAAATATACAACAGTCTGTGCACATTGTAAAAATATTTTTCACTAATTGTGCACACTGTAAAGATATACTACAGTAATAGTGCACATTGTTTAAATATACTACAGTAATTGTGCACATTGTATAAATATACAAAAGTCTGCACATTGTAAAAATATTTTTCACTAATTGTGCACACTGTAAAAATATACTACAGTAATAGTGCACATTGTTTAAATATACAATAGTAATTGTGCACATTGTAAAAATATGTACACTTATAGTGCACATTGTATAAATATACTACATTAATTGGGCACATTGTGTAAATATACTACATTAATTGTGCACGTTGTGTAAATATACTACAGTAACTGCACATTGTGTAAATATAGTACAGTAATAGTGCACATCCTGTAAATATACTACAGCAACTGTGCACATTGTGCAAATATAATACAGTAATTGTGCACATTGTACAAATATACTACAGTAATAGTGCACATTATATAAATATACTACAGTAATAGTGCACATTTTATAAATATACAACAGTCCATGCACATTGTCAAAATATTTTTCTCTAATTGTGCATATTGTATAAATATACTACAGTGACTGCGCACATTGTAAAAATATACTACAGTAATAGTGCACATTGTATAAATATACTACTGTAATAGTGCACATTATGTAAATATACTACAGTAATAGTGCACATTGTATAAATATACAACAGTCTATGCACATTGTCAAAATATTATTCACTAATTGTGCATATTGTATAAATATACTACAGTAACATTGTAAAAATATACTACAGTATTAGTGCACATTGTATAAATATACTACAGTAATAGTGCACATTGTGTAAATATACTATATTAATTGTGCACATTGTGTAAATATACAAAAGTCTGTGCACATTGTTAAAATATATTACACTAATTGTGCACATTGTATGAATATACAACAGTCTGTGCACATTGTAAAAAATATTTTTCACTAATTGTGCACATTGTAAAAATATTCTACAGTAATAGTGCACATTGTTTAAATATACTACAGTAACTGTGCACATTTTAAAAATATACTACAGTAAATGCCCATTGTGTAAATATAAAACAGTAATTGTGCACATTGTATAATTATACAACAGTCTGTGCACATTGTGTAAATATATTACTGCAATAGTGCACCTTGTATAAATATACTACAATAATAGTGCACATTTTATAAATATACAACAGTCTATGCACATTGTAAAAATATGTTATACTAATTGTGCACATTTAATAAATATACTACAGTAATAGTGCACATTGTGTAAATATACTACAGTAATAGTGCACATTGTGTACATATACTACAGTAATTGTGCACATTGTATAAATATACAACAGTCTATGCACATTGTCAAAATATTTTTCACTAATTGTGCATATTATATAAATATACTACAGTAACTGCGCACACTGTAAAAATATACTACAGTAATAGTGCACATTGTTTAAATATACTACAGTAATTGTGCACATTGTATAAATATACAAAAGTCTGTGCACATTGTAAAAATATTTTTCACTAATTGTGCACACTGTAAAAATATACTACAGTAATAGTGCACATTGTTTAAATATACAATAGTAATTGTGCACATTGTAAAAATATGTATACTAATAGTGCACATTGTATAAATATACTACATTAATTGGGCACATTGTGTAAATATACTACATTAATTGTGCACATTGTGTAAATATACTACAGTAACTGCACATTGTGTAAATATAGTACAGTAATAGTGCACATCCTGTAAATATACTACAGCAACTGTGCACATTGTGCAAATATAATACAGTAATTGTGCACATTGTACAAATATACTACAGTAATAGTGCACATTATATAAATATACTACAGTAATAGTGCACATTTTATAAATATACAACAGTCTATGCACATTGTAAAAATATGTTATACTAATTGTGCACATTTAATAAATATACTACAGTAATAGTGCACATTGTGTAAATATACTACAGTAATAGTGCACATTGTATAAATATACAACAGTCTGTGCATATTGTATAAATATACTACATTAACTGCGCACATTGTAAAAATATACTACAGTAATAGTGCACATTGTGTAAATATACTATATTAATTGTGCACATTGTATAAATATACAAAAGTCTGTGCACATTGTTAAAATATATTACACTAATTGTGCACATTGTATAAATATACAACAGTCTGTGCACATTGTAAAAATATAATACAGGAATAGTGCACATTGTGTAAATATACTACAGTAATTGTGCACATTGTATAAATATACAACAGTCTGTGCACATTGTAAAAATAATTTTCACTAATTGTGCACATTGTAAAAATATACTACAGTAATAGTGCACATTGTTTAAATGTACTACAGTAATTGTGCACATTGTAAAAATATGTACACTAATTGTGCACATTGTATAAATATACTACATTAATTGTGCACATTGTGTAAATATACTACAGTAACTGCACATTGTGTAAATATAGTACAGTAATAGTGCACTTCCTGTAAATATACTACAGCAACTGTGCACATTGTGCAAATATAGTACAGAAATTGTGCACATTGTACAAATATACTACAGTAATAGTGCACATTATATAAATATACTACAGTAATAGTGCACATTGTGTAAATATAATACAGTAATTGTGCACATTGTAAAATATTTTTCACTAATTGTGCACATTGTATAAATATACTACAATAACTGTGCACATTTTAAAAATATACTACAGTAAATGCCCATTGTGTAAATATAAAACAGTAATTGTGCACATTGTATAATTATACAACAGTCTGTGCACATTGTGTAAATATATTACTGCAATAGTGCACCTTGTATAAATATACTACAGTAATAGTGCACATTTTATAAATATACAACAGTCTATGCACAATGTAAAAATATGTTATACTAATTGTGCACATTTAATAAATATACTACAGTAATAGTGCACATTGTGTAAATATACTACAGTAATAGTGCACATTGTGTACATATACTACAGTAATTGTGCACATTGTATAAATATACAACAGTCTATGCACATTGTCAAAATATTTTTCACTAATTGTGCATATTATATAAATATACTACAGTAACTGCGCACATTGTAAAAATATACTACAGTAATAGTGCACATTGTTTAAATATACTACAGTAATTGTGCACATTGTATAAATATACAACAGTCTGTGCACATTGTAAAAATATTTTTCACTAATTGTGCACACTGTAAAAATATACTACAGTAATAGTGCACATTGTTTAAATATACTACAGTAATTGTGCACATTGTATAAATATACAAAAGTCTGTGCACATTGTAAAAATATTTTTCACTAATTGTGCACACTGTAAAAATATACTACAGTAATAGTGCACATTGTTTAAATATACAATAGTAATTGTGCACATTGTAAAAATATGTATACTAATAGTGCACATTGTATAAATATACTACATTAATTGGGCACATTGTGTAAATATACTACATTAATTGTGCACATTGTGTAAACATACTACAGTAACTGCACATTGTGTAAATATAGTACAGTAATAGTGCACATCCTGTAAATATACTACAGCAACTGTGCACATTGTGCAAATATAATACAGTAATTGTGCACATTGTACAAATATACTACAGTAATAGTGCACATTATATAAATATACTACAGTAATAGTGCACATTTTATAAATATACAACAGTCTATGCACATTGTAAAAATATGTTATACTAATTGTGCACATTTAATAAATATACTACAGTAATAGTGCACATTGTGTAAATATACTACAGTAATAGTGCACATTGTATAAATATACAACAGTCTGTGCATATTGTATAAATATACTACATTAACTGCGCACATTGTAAAAATATACTACAGTAATAGTGCACATTGTGTAAATATACTATATTAATTGTGCACATTGTATAAATATACAAAAGTCTGTGCACATTGTTAAAATATATTACACTAATTGTGCACATTGTATAAATATACAACAGTCTATGCACATTGTCAAAATATTTTTCACTAATTGTGCATATTATATAAATATACTACAGTAACTGCGCACATTGTAAAAATATACTACAGTAATAGTGCACATTGTTTAAATATACTACAGTAATTGTGCACATTGTATAAATATACAAAAGTCTGTGCACATTGTAAAAATATTTTTCACTAATTGTGCACACTGTAAAAATATACTACAGTAATAGTGCACATTGTTTAAATATACAATAGTAATTGTGCACATTGTAAAAATATGTATACTAATAGTGCACATTGTATAAATATACTACATTAATTGGGCACATTGTGTAAATATACTACATTAATTGTGCACATTGTGTAAACATACTACAGTAACTGCACATTGTGTAAATATAGTACAGTAATAGTGCACATCCTGTAAATATACTACAGCAACTGTGCACATTGTGCAAATATAATACAGTAATTGTGCACATTGTACAAATATACTACAGTAATAGTGCACATTATATAAATATACTACAGTAATAGTGCACATTTTATAAATATACAACAGTCTATGCACATTGTAAAAATATGTTATACTAATTGTGCACATTTAATAAATATACTACAGTAATAGTGCACATTGTGTAAATATACTACAGTAATAGTGCACATTGAATAAATATACAACAGTCTGTGCATATTGTATAAATATACTACATTAACTGCGCACATTGTAAAAATATACTACAGTAATAGTGCACATTGTGTAAATATACTATATTAATTGTGCACATTGTATAAATATACAAAAGTCTGTGCACATTGTTAAAATATATTACACTAATTGTGCACATTGTATAAATATACAACAGTCTGTGCACATTGTAAAAATATAATACAGGAATAGTGCACATTGTGTAAATATACTACAGTAATTGTGCACATTGTATAAATATACAACAGTCTGTGCACATTGTAAAAATAATTTTCACTAATTGTGCACATTGTAAAAATATACTACAGTAATAGTGCACATTGTTTAAATGTACTACAGTAATTGTGCACATTGTAAAAATATGTACACTAATTGTGCACATTGTATAAATATACTACATTAATTGTGCACATTGTGTAAATATACTACAGTAACTGCACATTGTGTAAATATAGTACAGTAATAGTGCACTTCCTGTAAATATACTACAGCAACTGTGCACATTGTGCAAATATAGTACAGAAATTGTGCACATTGTACAAATATACTACAGTAATAGTGCACATTATATAAATATACTACAGTAATAGTGCACATTTTGTAAATATAATACAGTAATTGTGCACATTGTAAAATATTTTTCACTAATTGTGCACATTGTATAAATATACAACAATAACTGTGCACATTTTAAAAATATACTACAGTAAATGCCCATTGTGTAAATATAAAACAGTAATTGTGCACATTGTATAATTATACAACAGTCTGTGCACATTGTGTAAATATATTACTGCAATAGTGCACCTTGTATAAATATACTACAGTAATAGTGCACATTTTATAAATATACAACAGTCTATGCACATTGTAAAAATATGTTATACTAATTGTGCACATTTAATAAATATACTACAGTAATAGTGCACATTGTGTACATATACTACAGTAATTGTGCACATTGTATAAATATACAACAGTCTATGCACATTGTCAAAATATTTTTCATTAATTGTGCATATTATATAAATATACTACAGTAACTGCGCACATTGTAAAAATATACTACAGTAATAGTGCACATTGTTTAAATATACTACAGTAATTGTGCACATTGTATAAATATACAACAGTCTGTGCACATTGTAAAAATATTTTTCACTAATTGTGCACACTGTAAAAATATACTACAGTAATAGTGCACATTGTTTAAATATACTACAGTAATTGTGCACATTGTATAAATATACAAAAGTCTGTGCACATTGTAAAAATATTTTTCACTAATTGTGCACACTGTAAAAATATACTACAGTAATAGTGCACATTGTTTAAATATACAATAGTAATTGTGCACATTGTAAAAATATGTATACTAATAGTGCACATTGTATAAATATACTACATTAATTGGGCACATTGTGTAAATATACTACATTAATTGTGCACATTGTGTAAATATACTACAGTAACTGCACATTGTGTAAATATAGTATAGTAATAGTGCACATCATGTAAATATACTACAGCAACTGTGCACATTGTGCAAATATAATACAGTAATTGTGCACATTGTACAAATATACTACAGTAATAGTGCACATTATATAAATATACTACAGTAATAGTGCACATTTTATAAATATACAACAGTCTATGCACATTGTAAAAATATGTTATACTAATTGTGCACATTTAATAAATATACTACAGTAATAGTGCACATTGTGTAAATATACTACAGTAATAGTGCACATTGTATAAATATACAACAGTCTGTGCATATTGTATAAATATACTACATTAACTGCGCACATTGTAAAAATATACTACAGTAATAGTGCACATTGTGTAAATATACTATATTAATTGTGCACATTGTATAAATATACAAAAGTCTGTGCACATTGTTAAAATATATTACACTAATTGTGCACATTGTATAAATATACAACAGTCTGTGCACATTGTAAAAATATAATACAGGAATAGTGCACATTGTGTAAATATACTACAGTAATTGTGCACATTGTATAAATATACAACAGTCTGTGCACATTGTAAAAATAATTTTCACTAATTGTGCACATTGTAAAAATATACTACAGTAATAGTGCACATTGTTTAAATGTACTACAGTAATTGTGCACATTGTAAAAATATGTACACTAATTGTGCACATTGTATAAATATACTACATTAATTGTGCACATTGTGTAAATATACTACAGTAACTGCACATTGTGTAAATATAGTACAGTAATAGTGCACTTCCTGTAAATATACTACAGCAACTGTGCACATTGTGCAAATATAGTACAGAAATTGTGCACATTGTACAAATATACTACAGTAATAGTGCACATTATATAAATATACTACAGTAATAGTGCACATTGTGTAAATATAATACAGTAATTGTGCACATTGTATAATTATACAACAGTCTGTGCACATTGTGTAAATATATTACTGCAATAGTGCACCTTGTATAAATATACTACAGTAATAGTGCACATTTTATAAATATACAACAGTCTATACACATTGTAAAAATATGTTATACTAATTGTGCACATTTAATAAATATACTACAGTAATAGTGCACATTGTGTACATATACTACAGTAATTGTGCACATTGTATAAATATACAACAGTCTATGCACATTGTCAAAATATTTTTCACTAATTGTGCATATTATATAAATATACTACAGTAACTGCGCACATTGTAAAAATATACTACAGTAATAGTGCAAATTGTTTAAATATACTACAGTAATTGTGCACATTGTATAAATATACAACAGTCTGTGCACATTGTAAAAATATTTTTCACTAATTGTGCACACTGTAAAAATATACTACAGTAATAGTGCACATTGTTTAAATATACTACAGTAATTGTGCACATTGTATAAATATGTATTCTAATAGTGCACATTGTATAAATATACTACATTAATTGGGCACATTGTGTAAATATACTACATTAATTGTGCACATTGTGTAAATATACTACAGTAACTGCACATTGTGTAAATATAGTACAATAATAGTGCACATCCTGTAAATATACTACAGCAACTGTGCACATTGTGCAAATATAATACAGTAATTGTGCACATTGTACAAATATACTACAGTAATAGTGCACATTATATAAATATACTACAGTAATAGTGCACATTTTATAAATATACAACAGTCTATGCACATTATAAAAATATGTTATACTAATTGTGCACATTTAATAAATATACTACAGTAATAGTGCACATTGTGTAAATATACTACAGTAATAGTGCACATTGTGTACATATACTACAGTAATTGTGCACATTGTATAAATATACAACAGTCTATGCACATTGTCAAAATATTTTTCACTAATTGTGCATATTATATAAATATACTACAGTAACTGCGCACATTGTAAAAATATACTACAGTAATAGTGCACATTGTTTAAATATACTACAGTAATTGTGCACATTGTATAAATATACAACAGTCTGTGCACATTGTAAAAATATTTTTCACTAATTGTGCACACTGTAAAAATATACTACAGTAATAGTGCACATTGTTTAAATATACTACAGTAATTGTGCACATTGTATAAATATACAAAAGTCTGTGCACATTGTAAAAATATTTTTCACTAATTGTGCACACTGTAAAAATATACTACAGTAATAGTGCACATTGTTTAAATATACAATAGTAATTGTGCACATTGTAAAAATATGTATACTAATAGTGCACATTGTATAAATATACTACATTAATTGGGCACATTGTGTAAATATACTACATTAATTGTGCACATTGTGTAAATATACTACAGTAACTGCACATTGTGTAAATATAGTACAGTAATAGTGCACATCCTGTAAATATACTACAGCAACTG